>NW_009697734.1:0-2543 GCF_000703405.1 Apaloderma vittatum | reverse complement strand
CAATTATTTTGGATTTTTCTTGACATGTGGTCCCAGACCAGACACAGGGCTCCCACCAAGGCCTCGCCGCCAGCGAGTGCTTCAGATGCCTCACGAATGATGCTCCTCACGCAGCCCTGAGCAATGTCCTCCTTTCCACCAAGCTCAGTGTGGTTGCAGGGCAGGCAGACATTCCACCTTACAGTGGCAGATCCCATATCTCAAATGAACAAAGGCTTTTCCTGTTTTTTCCTAGCTCCCGGCTGCTTTTCCAAGCAGCTGCCTGGCTGCCAGGCATCTGAAAGTGCAGCTTCTGCTTGCACAGATAACTGCACCTGCACAGACCATCCTGCTTGGTGGGGTCCAACCCTCTGTGCGCCTTCTTCAGCCGCTTAGGACTGTCGTGGGTGTCAGTGCTAAATTTGGACAAGCCGACGACGCTGCCCGCTGCTGAGCAGGGACTCTGCCCTGCCCTTCTCCCTGCTCAGCACCCCTGCCCTTCGGCCGCTCGCCCTCCGCTCGCCGGGCAGATTCGCTTCCCACCCCATCTCAGCTCTTGGCACTTGTCCTTTTGAATTGGATCTGATTGTTTTCAGGCCATTTCTCCGATTTGTCAACATCATTTCGAATTCTAGTCCTGTCTTCCCCGGCGCTTGCAGCCTCCCCCCCCGTCATCTGAGCGTAGCGCGTGGGCCCTGCGCCAAGCCCCCGGCACTCAGCATCCCCCTGAGCTGAGAGACGAGGGGGTGAGCAAGGGGGAACCCCCTTTCCCAATCTGCCAGTGAGTCCTTGGCTGGCTCTTCTGTCCTGTCGAGTCTCTTGTGCAGTGGCTAGTGAAGTCGGCACTTTGGAGTCCGGGGTGTCTGGCTTCTCCTGGCTGTGTGCATCGAACTCAAGGGCTGGATGTGGGAGCATCAATGAGCAGACAGGCTCTGCAGCTGCTCATGACCAGGCAGAGGGATGAACGAGCCTCGCTGCATGCTGCAGAGTTCCTCCTCATGGCCTCATGTCCCCCATGCTCAGCCACAGGTGGGAGGCTCTGGTGCAGAAGATTGAGACGCAGACGTGCTGCCAAACGGCAGCACTGGCCATTCCCAGCTGGTGCTGTGCTCGCTACCTTGTCTGGTCCCAGAAGAAACTAGTCCCTGACCCCTGCTGCCTCCCCTTCCAGCTGTGCTGCCTCCCTGCTCCCTGCCCCTCCAGCCCAGCAACTCTCCTGATGTGCCCTCGCCTCTGGTGCTGGTGGTCACAAAGCCACAGCCCTCCCTGCTCTGTGGCTTGCAGGAGGCCTGCAGCTACGGCTGGGGATGGGGCTTGTGCCCTGTTTGCCACTCACTTGGCATGGTTTGATCCCAACCCAGCCTGTCTGCACTTCAGCCCCATGCCTTGGGTCATCCTGCAAGGGGATGAGTTCCCAGCGCCCATCTGCCCTTGCCAGGTGACCATGTAGGACCAGGGTGCAGCAGAGGAGGAGGAGCAGAAGAGGAGGTAAGAGAGGACACATCTCTTCGGCTGCGGTGGAGGGTACATTGCTGTGGGGAGGGTGTTAAGGCATCCCCAGCCCGGGTGGTAGCTCCTAATGGTGCAGAAGATGCCCAGAAGAGAGCAGGGGTCTGTGGCCCCCATGGTGAGCTGTGCAGGAAGCTGAGAGACAGTCCTGCTCCCATGCCATGTCTGTCCAGCACACAGAGGACACTGGGGTTTTGCTGGTCTCACACAGCTTGGTTTTCCCTGTACCTCAGGATCGGCAATTACGAGGTGGATCCCGAATGCCTCCAGGCCCCTCGCCACCACGGCACTGAGAGACGCAGGCAGGGACTCCACACCAGGCTCTTCAGACCAAAGACCCGACACCAGCCAGTGCCTCACACAGCAGAACCTCCATGCCACAGGATCAGGCCCAGGCTGCCTGCTCTCTTTGCAGGGCCAAGCATTCCCACAGCCCTGTCGAAGCAGTTTGGGGCTGTGCGGCCGGGGCAACCCACGGTGATGGCTGCGCTGGGGGTGATTGCCCACACCTCTCGGAGCTGGGGATGCGGGGCTGGCACGTGCACCCCACACCCCCTGGGCAGGGTGAAGGGGGCAGCTGGAGCTGTGCGTGCTCTCTGCCGGAGGCAGCCTATCATGCTGTATTGACCCGCACGGAGGCAGGAACATGTGTGCCATGCACAGATCGATGGGAAGATTGAAGATGCATGTGCGCTTGCCGGACGACTGGGGAAAGCTTTGCCGTTGGCATCGGCAGCACAGTGAAGGTTACGCTGACCTGTGGCGCAGTCCCCAGGGAGAGGCGAGGCCTCTTGTCGAGCTCATGGGCGGCTGTCTCATCACTTGTCCTCCGAGGACCCCGGCTTCCCGGCCAGGCACGCACGTTCCCAGCAGAGCCCTGTCTGCCGGGGGAGGGTACCCAGCGCTGGGCTTGTTGAGGAGGCAGGGAGATAGTGTTTCCCACCAGGGGGCTGGTGTTTCTGCTGGGTCGCAGAGGATTGTTTGACTTGTGGGTGCGGGGTCCGGCTCAGCCCTTCTAGCAGAGCTAACCCTCGAACACCAGCTGGGGAAACTGA
>NW_009697733.1:4671-7105 GCF_000703405.1 Apaloderma vittatum | reverse complement strand
ATCAACCACCTATACACACCAGCGGCAGGGGCTGGAAAAGTGGGATACAGCTGGGAAACGGGCATCCCTGTGTGCACCCCGGTGCAGGACCCCCCCTCTTTTTCCCCCAGCATCCATTGGCACCGGTTTGGGACGGTGAGACCCTCACATCACCGGGCTGGGAGCGGTTGCACCCACCAGCACGTTGGTGGCACGGCCGTGCCGGCTTCACGTTGGGGATGGAGCCATCTTCCTCTGTTGCGGTTCGGGGGTTTGCTGCCTTCTGGGACTGTCCTTGTCCCCTTCCCGTGTCCTTGCACGGCAACGTGGGGAGGAGGGAGGAGAAGGGCTTGAGGTGTGTGTGTAGGGGGGGCGTCTCATAGGCAAAGCCATGGGCCAGCAGCCAGATGTGGTCACCGGGAGGGTTCTACCGCAGTTTGGGCAAAGCATCTGGCTAAAGGCATCTCCGAGTAGGTAAGGCAAAAGGAATTCAGTTCACTTCGACCCCAGGGAGCAGCTCGTCTTCAGGGTCTCCTGTTGCTCCTGTGGACGTGCACGCTCCGGGCACCCCGAGAAAACCGGCGAGGTGTCGCCGACGGACGAGACGATGCGAGGAGCAGCGCTTCCATCGCCTTCCCCCACCGTGATGGTCAACCTGCCATGCACCCCAATCCCTTGGGGCTCAGCACCCCCCCATGTCCCCAGCCCCTGACTCTTCAGCACAACCCCGGCGAGGCGAGTTGCTCGCTGTGGATTGCCCTGCCCTGGTTCCCCTGTTCTTGGGTGTTTTGGGTGGCTTTGGTTGGGTTGACGTGGAGCTGGGGCAGGTGGAGCTGGAGGGACCCTGTGGAGCTGATTGAGCAAAGCCCCTGGGGCTGAGAGGATCCGCGCATGTTGGGTTGAGGGACTGGGGAGACTGGCAGGGTCCACCCATGGTGGTCTGTAGGACCAGAGGGACCAGGAGAGGCTGACAGGATCCATTCATAATGGTCAGTAGGACAGGAGAGACCACAGGAGGCCATCACCATCCATGCATGTTGGTCTGTAGGACCAGAGGGACCAGAGGAGGATGACAGGGTCCATGCATGGTGGTCAGCAGGACAGGAAAGACCACAGGAGGCAATCACCATCCATGCATGATGGTCTGTAGGATCAGGGGGACCACAGGAGGATGGCAGAGTCCATGCACAGCAGTCAGCAGGGCAGGAGGGATGATGGGAGACTAGCAAGGTCCACGGATGGCCAGAGTGACCATAGGAGGCCATCAGGATCCATGCACGGTGCTAAGTAAGACCAGAGGGACTGTAGGAGGCCATTACTATCCATGCATTGTTGGTCGGTAGGACCAGAGGGTCCACAGGAGGGTGGTAAGGTCCATACGTGGCAGTCAGTGTGGGACCAGAGGGACCACAGGGTGGCAGTATCCATGCATGGCAGTTGATGGGACCAGAGGGACTGCAAGAGACCTCTAGGATCTATGCATGGTGGTCTGTAGGACCAGAGGGACCAGAGCAGACCATCAGGGTCCATGCATGGTGGTCTGTAGGACCAGAGGGACCAGAGCAGACCATCAGGGTCCATGCATGGTGGTCTGTAGGACCAGAGGGACCAGAGCAGACCATCAGGGTCCATGCATGGTGGTCTGTAGGACCAGAGGGACCATGAGACATTGGCAGGGTCCATGCACGGCAATTAACAGGACTAGAGAGACCACAGGAGACCATCAGGATCCATGCACGGTGGTCTGCAGGACCACAGGAGGCCAGCAGGGTCCATGCAGGGTGGTCAGCATGGCAGGAGTTGTGAAGCCACTGCAATCTGGGGATGCTCATGGGCACGTTGGTCCCCGGTGCAGCCGCCTGCAGAGGAGGCTTCTGGGTGTGCACCACGGTGCTGAGCCAAAGAAACACCCACGCGGTGGGGATGTGGTGGGGACCAGACCCCCTGTGGTGTCCCTATGGGAGCGCAGCGCCCCCCTCACCGTGCGTGCAAACCAGGAGAAGGATCCCCACCTCCCCAAGCCGTGGCACGCATGTAGCCCTTGCGGGGGACGTGGCTGCGTGGGACAGGGCTGAGGGAGGGACATGAGTGGGTCCAGGGGTCCTGGCAGGGGGGAGCTTTTGGCCGATGGATGCTCAGGAAGAGGCAGGAGCCGGTTCTCCAGCCAGGGGGGACGGGGACACACACACCAGTCTGGCAGGACCTGGCAGAGGATGCAGGTGGAGCATCTCCATGGCCATGCCCACCCCACCCCAGGTGCGTCTTCTCTCCTCCAGCTTCCCTCCGTGGGCCTGATCCTGACTCTTCTGTCCTCAAAACTTCTCCCCCATCTTCCCACAGCCTCATACTCCCTGCTGGGGTCTACAGGGACCCCCCACCACTCTCCCCCATCACCCTTCCCCACGCTGTCCCCACTCCGCCCTGCTGACCCGTTTCAGGGGGACGACCCCTCCAG
>NW_009697733.1:4350-4659 GCF_000703405.1 Apaloderma vittatum | reverse complement strand
TGACGTCCCCGTTGTTACCCCCATGGGGACAGGACCTACAGCCGTAAGGCAGTTTAAAGCACAGCCCTGTGGGGTCCCCCAGTGTCCCCAGCCACCGAGGCAGAGTCCCAGCAAAGAGTGGTCCCTGGGACCATGGTGTGGAGGGGACACTTGAGTACCTGTCCCAGAGGCAGGGGACAGTAACCCACCAGTTGGGAAGGACCAGCAGCGCACAGATCTCGCCGTGGTGGTCCAGAATCGTTGATGTCCCCTCCCCAAACCTCCTCCCCAACAAGCTGGGGGACGAGGGTTGGGGATGCTCCTGGCCCA
>NW_009697733.1:2903-4311 GCF_000703405.1 Apaloderma vittatum | reverse complement strand
TCAGGTTGTCCCCCCTCAGGCTCCAGGCAGCCGTTGAGTTGGGGGTCAGGGGCCTGCGGGTCGTATTCCTCATCCAGAAAGTCCAGGGAGTTGTTACTGGGCAACCCCCGGATGGTGAATTTGTGGGACACCTTGGTCCACTGCTCCCGGTTGCTGGCCACCCTTTCGTAGAGCTCTGCCGCCTTGGGGAAGAGGTCCTGCAGCAACCTGCGGGGGTGGCACACCCCATCAGCAAGGGGTCGCACCCGCGTAGTTAGGTGTGATCCCACCACCCCCATCCCCATCGCTTGGAAACCCCTGCCCAGCACCCCTCGATCCACCCATTTGTGGCAAGGTTGGGGGGTGAGGGCAGAGGGTGGGGCTCACTTGTAGATGGGCATGGCGATGTGCTCCATGAAGCTAATCTGCAGCTCGGGGATGTAGGCTTTCTCCCGGTCCATCATCTCCAGTGGGCGGTTGCCCATGGCCTTCTCCTGCAGAGATGGCATGGCGGGGGCGGTGAGGGTCAATTCTGCTCACCATCCCCTCCCCACACCTCATCTGAGCCCCCTTGGTGCTCGCCAACAACGTCGGCCAAGCTCAACCCTGCACCAAGCCCTGGTGCTACCTACCAGGTCACCCTGAGAGAAGAACTCCTTGTAGATCAGCTCCTGCAAAGGACAAGTTGTCAGTGGAGGTGGTGGGGGACCATGCTGGGTGTGACCACCTCCATGGGCCATGATGTCCCTGCAAGGGGCAGGCTGGTCCCCAGCACCTTGGGACATAGCGGGGGACCGTTCAGAAGGTCATCCCCATGGTGTGGCACTCACCGCGATCTTCCTGGTGGTCTTCCAGCCCTTGGTTTGATCAGAGAGGTCACAGGAGGTCATGAGCAGGCAGAGCAGAAGGCTGCGGTGCTGCTTGTTCTTGGGGTCGTAGCCCACTGCCGGGCAGAAGTTGGGGTTCAGGGGGGCTCAGGAAGGAGCCTATCCCCATCCCCCTCTCCCACAAGGATTTGGGGGCAGCCAAGCCCTGCCGTGCCACTTCCCTTCCTTGATGGGATGAGTTCCCACCACACCCGCAACCCCGAAGACAGGAGCTTCACCTTCTGCCATCTTCTGGAGGTCCTTGAAGATGCGCAGGTGGTGGGCCAGGTCTGTGGCCAAGATGATGTCCCTCATGAGGTCCAGCATGCGCTGGTAGTCCTGCGGGGCCAGGCAAGGGGGCTGGTGTCATCAGCTCCACATTCCCTGCCAACCCCAGCATCCCAAGGGCTGGATCTAGGGATGGGGAGCTGGGGGGCTGGAGGGGACTCAGCCTGGGTGGGGGACGTAGCACGAAATTGAGGGCTCACCTTGCGGGAGAAGTGGTCAAAGATGTTGCAGCCCTGGCTGTTGAGGATGGCGATGGCTTGGGCAAAGTGATGCCT
>NW_009697733.1:2355-2571 GCF_000703405.1 Apaloderma vittatum | reverse complement strand
GAGATGAAGAGGGCAAGGATCTCGATGTCTCTGGGGAGGGGAAGGAGGGAAACTGAGGAAGGCGGGAAGACAGGGAGCAGCCTGGCCGGGCTGGGGGATGGGGACAGGGACGAGGATGGTGCCTGGCCTTACTCCAGGTAGTTGACGAGCTCCAGGTTCTTGTAGAGCAGGTAGCAGAAGTGGGAGACGGAGAAGGCGTGCATCCAGTTGTGGTAG
>NW_009697733.1:891-2322 GCF_000703405.1 Apaloderma vittatum | reverse complement strand
CCATCAGGCAGAACCTGGCAGGAGGAGGCAGGACCATGAGGTTGGGGGGGTCTTTGTCATCCTCTGAGGAACCCACTTGTCCAAGGATCCCGTAGATCACGGGGACCCACCTGGTGAGCGTCTGACGGTCCATTTTGTAGTTGTTGATGAAGTTCATGTCCTGCAGCATGCTCAGGATGGCCTGAAGAGGGGACAGGGTGGGTGGCAAGGGGTGACAACACCCAGCAGGGTCTCTCCCTGAGTGGGTGGCAGGCAGGGTGACGCTCGGAGGTCCCAGCTCCATCCCAGCCTCCTCAGCATCCCCCCATCCCAGCCCTCCAGCACCCCAGGGTTGGGGTACGTGACCTGACCAAGGGTGGGCAGGGGACAGTGGCAGTTGGGGACTGTCACCGTGGTCCTCACCATGGAGGTGTCATCCTCAGGCAGTGAGCGGGGCGTGTAGGTGAAGCTGGCGAAGTTGGGGTCGATGGTGGACACAGGCTGGATACCCTCGTTCAGCAGCTTGGTGTACCCATCATCTGACACCTGCGGGAGACGTTGTGGGTGGCCCGTGCTGTGACCGGGTCCCTAGGGTGTCCCCAAGATGTCTCCTGGGCCACCCCAGCCCCGGCAAAAGCAGGAGGTATCACTGTCACCCCTCCTTGTGTCATCACCGTGGGGTGGAGTGTGGGGGCACCAGTGCTGGGGAGTCCCAGCTTGTGTCCCTGTCCCCATCCCCGGTCCCTCCTCACCTTCATGTGGTACATCATCATCTCGTTGGCCAGGTGGCTGCGGTACTGCGCCTCGTTCACCTTCTTGTACAGCAGCGACTGCGGGGTGGGAGTGGAGGGAGACAGGAGCGCTGGTAATGTACAGGCACCCCCAACCCTCCCCAGCATCCCCCCTGAGCCCAACATTGCACATCTTTGCTCCCCACATGCCCTCCCCGTCCCGTTGCCACCACCACTTGTCCCCAAGGAATGGAGACCACACACATGTGCCTCTAGCCCTGTCCCTCTGTGCCGTGGCCAGCTCTGGGGCAGAGCCATAGGGTTCCTCTCGCCCCCCTCGTCAGGTTGGGGACCCCTCCCCACCCCTGCTGGGGAACATACGTGGGCAATGCTGATGCCACAGTAGATGGAGAAGGCGGTGGCCAGGTCCTCGTCGAACTTGCTGAACCAGGGGCCGTTGATCTTGTTGACCAGCTCTGCCACCCCGATGACCTCTGGGAGCAGAATGGAAGGGGGACAAGGGACAGGATCAGGCCCATGTGCTGGGGGACAGGATCACACCACCCACACGCTGGGGACAGGACTATGACCATGTGCTGGGGACAGGATCATGACCACGAGCTGGGAGATGATGCTGTGGTTGCCCTTGTGCTGGGGGGGACCCTCGCCACATCCAAGTGCTGGGGGACAGCACCATGCCTCCCCCCAAGCTGGACGACCA
>NW_009697733.1:0-858 GCF_000703405.1 Apaloderma vittatum | reverse complement strand
ATGTTGCGGGTGCGGAAGCCGGTGCTGTCGTCCACCCCCCGGTAGAAGAGCGGGTGGGAGTAAGCGTCCTTGATGTTGAGGATCTTGCCCGTGGTGGCCACGTGCCCGGCGATGCCCTGGTCTGCAGGGATGCGGATCTCATAGCTCTGTGGGCAGGGAGAGGGGGTCACCAGCATGGCCCGTGAGGGGGGTGAGGGACAGAATCCCAGGACTCCCCAAACTCCATCTTCTTGTCCCCGCGCTCCCCTCGTCATCCACCACACCACCATCAAACACCTTGGCCACCAGCTCGTGGCTGAGTCGGTCCAGCAGGAAGACAGAGCATCTGCAAGAGACACCAACACCACCACTAGCACCCATGGGGGTCCCGGACCAGTCCCAGTGACCCCCACTCACGTGTATGTCCCCACCCATACCAGGACCCACTCACATCTCCGCATTGCTGAGGTTTCGGGCTTCGGTGATGATCTCCTGGAGCAGAACAGAGACATCATCTGTGGGGAGGGGAGGATGAGAAGAAAGGGTCAGGGATTCCTCAGGCAGGCGGGTGCTGCCCACCTCACCTCCCCACTCATGCAACGAAAGCGAGGGGGCTCAGCTCAGTCTGCCACAGCGCATGCAAAGCAGCGCTTGTGCGCAGCGTGAACCGCTGGGGGGTGAGTGTGCAACAGTGTGTGTGCACACAGTGACGTGTCTGGGTGTCTATGTGTCTGTGTGTCTGTGTGTGCGCAGCATTTACATGCGTGTGTGCAGCAGCGTGCGTGTGTGCCTGCAGTAGAATGTGTGCTACAGTGCACGGGGTCAGGTCCGTGTGCGTGCAGCAGCGTGTGTGCATGCAGCAACACGTGTGTGTGTGTG
>NW_009697732.1:2499-9037 GCF_000703405.1 Apaloderma vittatum | reverse complement strand
ACCGTTAGTCGCCGCTAATTGTGCTTAATTAATAAAGCTCCCGTTCATTAAGCTCTGCCTTCGCTGCCGTGCTTCCTACATCCCGTAACACGCAATGAGCTGCGTTTTAAATAGCCCTTGCCTGCACCGACCTCTCGGGGGTCTCCGGGTCCCAGCAGGGCCAGGTGGGTGAGGGATCTCCCCCGCGGCCCCGGCCGGCGGGGCCGGCGGGTTTGCGTCTTGGTTCTCTCCAATTTGCATCTTGCGAGCGGGTGCAGCTGCCCCTCTCACTCCTGGGCTCTAGGCTGGCCCCTCTTACCAACTCCTGCAGACTCGTTTGGTTTTACCGACTTGTTTCAAACATATGGAGCACAAAGGCATTTAAGGTGCGTAGTCGACATCCCGGCTGGTGGTTAACAAATGCTTTGTGCATGGAAAATACCAGTCTTTGGCTTAACTTGGAATGCAGGCACGCCTGGCCTCTGGCTCAGCCTCTCCTTAGGAAGCCAGGTCTGCCGGGCCCGCTAGATCGCCGCAGTTATTGGCGAAGATGGGCTGGATGAGGAGCGCTCAGTCAGTTATGGCTCAGGCCAATTGGTTTGCTGCACTTGTGGACTGGTTGGTCCAGGGCCAAATAACCTCCTTTCTGGAAGGGAACCATACGAGGAATGAAATCCCAGTGACACCCTAAGAAAGGCTGTGCTAAGATTGGCTGGGGAGAGGAAGGCACCTGCATCTTTGTCATCCCTTGCTAACCTATGGGCATGTCCCAATGCTACAGGAAATGTTCAGAAAAACGTCAGTTTCACTTCCACAGGCACTGGCCCCGTGTGGTGCCACCACAGCCACACCAGCCTGGACAGTCGCTGCACTCAGCTCCTGCTGGAGCCGGTACCAGCCTTTCCCAGAGAGTGACCAGATGGCCTCTCCACCTGGAGCAGAGTGACAGCTCCAGAGCCGGGCCAGGATGCCCAACAGGGAACCTGCTGGTGGCTGACCTGTTACTTCCTACCCTGCACACACCAATGACGGGAGATCTCCCCCGACTCAGCTTCCCTGGGCAGATCTTTTGCACAGCCCAGCCTGTTCATAACAGAGCAGGAAAAGTAAAGCCCCTGCCTGCAGTTCAACTCACTATTCAACAGCAGCCCTTACACATGGACTTCCAGTTTCCCCCATCAGTGCTGTCTGGACAATGGTAAATTTGGGGTCTTAGATTAATCTCCTGAAGAGCTTGTGGCATTTGTCAGGCAGTGAGAACTTCCAAAGCAAGACCAGCAGCAACAAATAACAAGGAGGGGAGTGAGAGCTGCCCTTTTCCTCACAGCCTAAAACTGATGCATAAGAGCTGGCAAAAGCTTGAAATACCCTGGGACAGTAAACATCACTGGCTGCAACGAGCAGAAAGATTATGCCCAAGTTGGTGAGGATGCAAAATCTTGTAAGTCACAAGCAAGACGTTAAGACCTCATTTCATCTTTATTTGCATGGAGGCACATGGCAGACCAGCATGTGTGGGGACAAACTGCTGGGAGGCAGCACAGCCCTAGCATCCCAGGATTGGGGAGGTCAGAGGAAACCAGCAAAGACTTAATGTCAGGGCTTCCTCAGCTACAATGCTACATCTCTGGACTGATCTCCACACTGCATTTTCAGGTACTTCCTCAAAAATACATGATGTTTCATTCCTAGTGCATCCTGGAGCTCAGCTTGTGTTTTGTCTCCTCTATAACTCTCCTGCTGTGGCTCTAGCCTCTAAAGTCTCATTAAACAAACCTTTGCTCTGTAAGGCCGGGAGACACAGGGAACCCAGGGATGCTGACAATCCAGTGGCAAGTGGCTCCTGTGAGACAGCTGCCCATCTGCAAGACGTATGCAGGCAAGGGAAGGGTGCAGATTTGGGAGCTCTGGAGCTGGGGCACATTTGCTGCTCATCCATGGAGGACCAACACAGGGTTGTTCTGTTCCCTGCTGGCTTTGGGACTGGGGTCTGTCCCAGTCCCTTTACAAGGGAACCAGTTCCCTCCTAGAGCCCTGATCTCCAGCACTTGGGGCACATGAGGACATTGTCTGGTCTGCTTGGGAGGGAGCATGAGCAGTGGCCACAAGCCTTGAGGCCAGGAGCCCCACTCTCCCCCTTGGGACAGGAGGCCCCTACGCTGACTCCCATGTCACTGCTGGGTGAGATGTCTTGCTGGAAGGCCCTGCTACTCGGGGATGACGAGTGTCTTGGAGATCCCAGGACTCTCCCCTCTGGTATGAAGATGCAGGGGCAAGGAAGGGAGTTGGTCCTCCTCTGGGCATGTCACAGCCGCAGCAACCCCAGGAGCCGCTAGGGCTCATCAGCTTCTCCACACCAGGGAAGCCTCAGAGAAACACCCACCAGAGCTGGAAGGAGCCTCAACACCTGAAGATGCAGCTCCCAACCCTCCTGTGCTGGTGGTGCCTGCCCCTGCTCCTGCTTTGCCCCATCATCGCTGCTGCAGGGGAAAAGACACATCCCTCGCAGGCACCCACACTCTTGCCGTCCACCCCATGCCACAGGAGGTCACACACAGCACCCTGGGAGAAAGGGCAAAGCAGGAGGCGAAGCGACACAGTAGCTGTGCAAGGCAGGCTCCTGGCCCTGGGCAGAGCTGCCTGAAAACTCTCAGTGCCCAGCAGCAGCCAGAGGTCTGACGCCAGACACCAGGAAAAGCCACTAGGCAGGAAATTGCTTGAATTTTTTTAACCCTAATCACCACTCTTGACAAACTTATTTTTATTAATTAACATCCTTAGATTTATGTAACTTACTTTTTATAAGTTTAATACTACCGTGATGAAATTTTACTGTTAAAAACAATAGAGAAACCATCATGTACACTCCTCAAGTGCTGCACTCAGTTCTCCTCAGCCTCAAAGTGCAACCAGCCAGGTCAAAACAGCACAAGGCAAATGGGAGAGCCTGCAGGAACCCAGGACAGGCCACTGGAGCTTGGGTGCCACATGGCCCACGCAGACCCCAGGAGGCATGGGAAGGGGAGCTGCGAATCCCTCTGATCCATGAGGAAGCCAAGGAGGAGCTTTCACGGGTCATTGTTGAAGCAGAGCCTACAAAGGCTGTGGCCCTGGACACTGGGGATGCCAGAAGTGGAAATGGAGCCCAAAAGGGATCTGGCAAGCTCCTGGAGGATATGCCCAGCTGCATGAGTGCAACCCACTCAGTTCATGCCATGCTGCTTTGCGGTAGCACGGAGAGTCACATCGCCTCAACACCCACCAGTGGCTTTCCCCACCAGGGGACCACTACCACAGGACCTGCTCTGTCCCTGTGTCCTTGTACCAGTCCCATGCTGCACAAACATTACAGCTCTGAGGGAGGCTGCCTCAGCTACAGGCTGTCAGGTCAGATGTGGGGAGGAGCTGCCTTGGAACCCAACACCTGCTACATCAGACTCCACCCTTGCTCCTCAGTGCAGGATAAACCACAGTTCACCTCATCTAATAGTAATGTGGAAGGCTTTGCACATTTTGCCCTTCAGCCTTTTGCTTGAAGCTTTCCAGAATAACCTTTGATTTCATTTTAACCCCATGCGAGGGGTGCCCGGACCACCCCAAGAGTTTCCAGCTGCTCCAGAGAACGACTTGCACCAAACAGTGCAGGATGTACCTGGCAGCCAACACAGCCCTCTGCAGCACAGGCAGGAAAGGCGAGAGGAAGAGCCCCTGAGACACTGCTTAAGGCACACAGAAACAAGGGCTGGGGCTGCCCTCCGGATCTGGGCACAGACCTGGCTGAGTGAGGAAAGAAAGGAATAGCAGCACCCACAGGCACCTCAGTGAGGGCCACCAGCGCCCTACACATCCCAGGGTGTTCCCAGAAAGAGACAGGGCCCCCATGCCAGCCTGTCTCAACACTGGGTGAATGAGCCTTGGTGGGGTGTTTCTTGGGTGGGAAGGCCCACGGGCAGCCTGCCCCTGCCCCGCTGCTCTAACCTTGCATCAGTCCAGCCAGGGAGAAGGAAAGCCACAGGATAAGAAGTCAGATATTTGGACTGGAGTGAGAACAGGATGGGATGGTGAATAGGGAGAGATAAGAGTCCCACACCACAGTGTGGAGGAGAAGGGTAGTTTCCCCCAAGTGTCTCCCAATATCCACCTGAGCTCCAGCATGCCGGTAGCCCCTAGCCTGGGGAGCAGCTTGGTCCTGACCTGCTGGTTGCCCATCTCCAGCAGCACAGCAAGGGCAGCCCCTTGGGTGCTGCAGGAGTTGGTGCTGGGGCCAAGCCCTGGGCCACCACAGGACTGCCCTCCTCCAGCCAGGGTGGGCGCCCGGCGGGAAGAGCCCTGCCTGCAGCTGCTGGAAAGCAGACTGGATCGCTCACACTGCCAGATCCTGCACCTGGCCACCAGCTTTTATTGAGCAGGGCAAGACTGGGATGTGGCTGTGGGCATGTGAGAAGCCCTGGCAACCCCAATTCCTTCCCCATCCCCAGTCAGAAGAGTTTCCCAGGTGACCTCCCTGGCACCCTCCTGGGCTGCCCCGTGCCAAGGCCAGGATGGACGCAGCCTCGCCTGCCCCAGGCTTCCTTCCTCCCCAGCTGCAGGGTGCTGGTAGGACAGAACAGTTTTGCAGCTGCAGCGCTCTGAGATGTCTGCTTGCCCCCGACATCACGCTGTTCCCTCAGCCAGCTCCAGCAGCACAGCCACCAGCTCCACCCCCTGTTGCCCCCAGGATCCCTCGCAGACCAGCTTGAGCTCCTCATCTTCAGCCCCAGGCCTGGTCACCGGTCCTTTCGCCCTGCTGCTGACAAGGCAAAGCAGTCCTCGATTCCAGGCTATGTTGTCCGCCAGGGCAAAGCAAGAGTCCAGTCAGCTCTTCCATTGGAGCCCTGCTCCCCACAGCTGCTTGGAGGGGCATGGCTCCGCAAGTCCTCCATGCCAGGGGGAATCGCAACTGGCTTAAACCCAGGCAGCAGGAGCAAGGCCGGGGGCAGAGCGGAGGCTACCTGCGTGGCGTGCCACATCTGCAAAGAGAGCATGGCATGGAGTGAGCACTGTCAGGACTAGGGGGACACTAGGACCTCCAGGCTCACCCGCTCTGCCCCCAGCCCCCCTCTCTGTGCCTGATCCCACTGGCACCAAACCGGAGGGACGCAGACCACAGGCAGCCTCTTCATGGGGAGAAACGAGGGTGACGGGGGGGTAGGTGCTGGCTGAGCCCTGAGCAGCAGGCTTCAGACAAAACGGCAACAGGAAAATGCCAGCCACAGGTGCCCTGCCCCAAAAGTGCCCACAGTAAGAGTTCAGCCTGCCCTGTTAGAGCAAGTGGTTTGAGAGATTCAGCTAAACATACGGAGGGAAAGGGTAGAGTAACCCAAACAATGACCAGCCAAGGATAGCAGGAAGGACATAGCTGGCAGCAAGATGAGGCTGAAACTGGAAATCCATGGATCCAGGAAACCCAGCTTGGTCTGTGATGGTGATAGACCTACGTACCATCAAGTCACCCAGTCCATCCCTCCCCACCTGGGGTGGGACTCTCCAGCTCTAAGCAGCTGAGCCTGGGGACTACCAAGCATGTACTGAGCCTGCAGTAAAAGGCTGATTCCTGCACAGCTGGCCACTGGCCCCTTCATCCTGCTTTCTCATGTGCCTGCTCTGCACAAACCCCTCACTGCTCACAGTGTGAGTAAAGACCTAAAGGTTTAATGAAGCTGCTCATCCCAAAGAGATGAGCCCAGAAGACATCACGCATACCTGCCCCTGCTCACTTACAGTTCACAGTCTTTACGTCTCTTCTTGTCTTGTCTTCTCTTACCTCGGCCCTTCAACCTCCTCCTTCGAAAGGCAAGTACAAGAGAGGCTGATGTGTGGGAGATGAGACCCACAACCCCAGCCAGTAATGCCATCCCTGATGTCACTTACCTTCCCAACCTCATCAGGTCCTGCCGGGGCCTGTGGGGTGGGAAAAGGACAGAATGAAGCAGTTACTCAGGCACTGCTGTCTGTTGAGCCACTGGAGATGGTTTGAGACATCCCAGTGCATAGCACCATCTACCTGTAATCATTTGTGCTTAAAACAGACCCAATGTGACTTCTCTCTACATTATCAACTTATCAGCCAGGAGTTGACTGCAGCAGGCAGAGAGAAGGTAGAGACAGCAAAGGGGCAAGGGCTGGTCAGCTTTGATGACACCCCTGGGAATGTGACATTTTGCTCATGAGGCAAGATGCAGTTTCAGCTGCCCTCAGTGAGAGCTTTCATAGCTCAGCTAGTTAAACAAGATGCAACTTTCTGAGAAACATATGGGATTTGCTCCTAAGTCTCAGTAGTAGCTCTCAGACAACAGCCATAACACACTTGGCTTAAGCATCCCCTATAGGGGCCAAGTCCAGGATGTCCACCACGCCGATGCTGCATTTCAAAGAGTAGCAATGTAAAGGTGTGGAAGGTGGCTTAAGGAGAAGCTCAAAGGTGCTGCAGAAGCAAGAAGGTTACAAAGATTTAAAGGGTGCCTGCACAAGTACTCGTAGGAGATCCCCTGGGATTTACCCTAGGTATGAAAACCACAAC
>NW_009697732.1:0-2468 GCF_000703405.1 Apaloderma vittatum | reverse complement strand
CCCTACACGGAAAATAGCTGGAAGCAGAGTCGGGGGGAAGTTACACATGTGCTTCTTCCCGCTCCTGCTTCTGCACCCACCAACAGAAGCTCCAGAGACAGTGTGGAGCTGGATGGGCCTTGGGTCTGCTCCAGCACAGCTGCTCTTCCCACATGGCAGGGGAATACCGACTGACCCAGGGATCCTCAGGCTCTTCTTCCAGGCAAGAATCACCTCTAATGGGTGCCCAGCAGGACCCAGTTTTCACAATACTAAATCCGTGGGGAGCAGGCTGCAGAGGCGAGGTGCAGCCTGAAGCTGAGCAAGGGCCATAAGGAGCAGCAAACCCTAGCACAGAGACAGTGGGGGCATCCCAGCACAGCCACAGTGCTCCCAGGGCATCCCTGTCCCACACTCAGGGTGAGCCGGCAAAGTCCCTCCTGCTGGAGTGGCACAGGGGTGCAAAACGAGTCCAGGGGTTCCTACCTGCACTCGCACTGCTTGTGCTGGGTGAACGTCATCTCCACATAGGGTGCATCCCCGTTTGGCTTTATCTTCAGGAGCTGAAAGAGGAGCAAAGGTTACTTCCCGGCCGGCGGCAGAAGGGGGCTGGAAGGGCTCCCACGGCACTGCCTCATCACCCCAGCCTCTCGAGTAGACGCGTGTCTAACCTGTTCCTCAGGACCTCTGGCAGCAGAGACTCCACCTCCGCACGCAAGCAGCGCCGGCCAGGCTCAGCTGCCCCGGCAGCTTGGGAGGCTCTGCTAGTACCACCCTGTGTCTTCAGGGTTGTAATTTAAGTCCCACGGTCTAGGGATTTCCCAGCCTCAGAGGAGATTTTTCTGTTTCTGCCTTTGTGGAGAGCTTTCACACACTTGGCCACTTTGACCCTTCTCTGATGGAAATGTCCTCCCAGTCATGTTTTCCAGACCATTTCCATTGCTGCAGCTTCCTCCTAGCCGTTTTTCCCACAGCACCAAGCCTGGAGTGAGTACCACAGTGCCTCCTCAGCCCAGGAGTGCAAGATTTGCCCTGTCAAGCATCAGACCAGAGAACTGCTAGGCTCAGGCTGGACATCCAGGGGCTTTACAGCGTATATTTATCACTGGTGTGATCCACACTAGCCCCCACAGAAGTGCCTGGCGAAGCCACCCTGCACATGGCAGAGGGATCCTTCTCGTGGAGGGAGACCTGTAGTTGTGAGTTGCTTCCCATTCATGTCAGACTCTTGCTACACCAAAGTAAAGATTTTTTCAGAGATTCTCACCCTGCATTCCAACACATTTTCAACCCCAAAGGGATCAAAAATCACCAGTGATTTATTGCAGACACTCTCTAGTCCACCACACGCAGCAAAGCAGAGCTTTTGCCTGTTCTCTGCAGCAGCATGGGGTTGATCTCCAGCAGCACAAGGGCTGCAGTGTGAACACAACCACTGCCCTTGCGCTTGGGGAAGAGCTGACCAGCAGCTTGTTCATAGCCCAGGATCTCCCACCCCTCCTTGCACAGCTCCACAGTGGAGACTGGAAATGCATCTGGCACAGCCCTTCATGCTCACTGTGCCTCTCAGCACACATTCACTGTCATCACCACCACAGGCATCTCTGGACACACAAGAGCCTCGCTTCTCCCTGCTCAGTCCTAGCAGGCAGAGCCACGGGCAATCGAAATACCCACAGCCACACCACATGGCAGGGAAGGTTTGGAAAGACGATGGCAGTCAGCAAGATGGACTATACAGAGAGGAGAGGGAACTTTGTCTCAGGGACTAGTCTGAAGAGCAGGCAGAGGGACCCTCCTGGTTTGGCATGCATTAGAGCCGTTATGAGTAAGCCTCCTCCCATGTTATCCACACTGGTACGATGTCTGGAGGATGTGAAGCTCCAAGTTCACCCTCATGGCGCTTGGCAAGGGGCCCACGAGCTCCCCGGCGCAGCCACCGCCCCGCAGTGGCAGTGCTTACCTGCATGGTGACTGTGCTTGTCTCCACAGGGACGCAGCGGAGACCCTCGTCCCCACAGCAGCCTCCACATCGCTGCAGGGAGACACAGGAGGGTCTGAAAATGTACTCCACCTCGTTGGGGAACTCGGTAATGACATCCACCAGCTGCTCCAGAGGTCGGCAGAAACTACGATTCCAGATCTCCCGAAAGGTTATGACTGCAAGAGACCGGGGTGGGGGACTATAAGGAGACTCCCAGAGAGGCTGAGCCCAGCCGACCCACTTCCAGGGCAGGTGCAGCAGCCATGGGGGGATCCCGCATCCATCACGGGGTCACAAGGATGCAGAAGACCCCCTTAGTGCCCCAGTAAGGCCATCACCGCACTGGTGCGGAGGCAGACACAGACGCCACATCCATCCCGAGGGGCTCTTTCCCCACCCGTCTGCCAGCACCGTTTCCTCCTCCTCAGGCACCCGCTTCCCCCCGTCCCCCCGGCAGACGCCCAGCCCCGCAGCGCAGCAGACGACCGTTCCCTAGAGTTTCCCA
>NW_009697731.1:6912-7287 GCF_000703405.1 Apaloderma vittatum | reverse complement strand
CCATCCATCCCTCTGCATCCATCCCTCTGTCTTTCCCATCCGTCTGTCCATCCCTCCAATCCCTCTCTCCTTCCCATCCATCCGCCCTTTCCGTCCGTCCGTCCGTTTCCCCTCCATCGCTCATCTTGCGCTGCCCCCTCCCCCCCCAAACCCCAGCTCAGCACTGGGGGTGCCCCAGTCAACCTCCCCCCATCCTTATCCCAGTAACTTTGCCCCATCCCAGTTTCCCACCAGTTTCTTGCAGGTTCATTGAGCTAAACAGGACAGGAGACAGATGGACACAGCCCAGACCTGGACACATGGACGTGCACCAACCCCTCCAGACCCACCAAGACACCCCAGACCCCCCCAGTCTGGGTGTCCCCAACTGTCCCC
>NW_009697731.1:4320-6858 GCF_000703405.1 Apaloderma vittatum | reverse complement strand
CCGGCGGCTCCTCGGGAGCCATCAGGCTCCAGGCAGGGCTTTGTTTCACATTTTATTTCCTTTGTCCGTGCCGGCGCTCCCAAAACGGGGGGAGGATTTAACCTTTTTCATTCTTTTTTGTCTTCTTCTTCGCCACCATTCCCTTTTTTCCTTTTTTCCACTAGGGTGGGGACGTATCCGGGGCAAAGCATCAGCATCGGGGGGTTTCACCTCAGATTTAGGCTCAGGGTGATGGGACGATCCCTGATTCACGTCTCTCCCTCCGCTTCCTCCCCCCAACAAATGTCCAAAAGCCTCCGTTTGGGTTAAAACCACCTCAAAACCCAAGAACTTCTTCACAGCTCCTTGGTCAAAACGCCTGGGGAGCAGCACCCGCCGTGGGATGGGTGACAGGGTGGGGCGTGGGTGAGGACAGGAGATTATTTTTCCCCCCAACCCACCATCTCCATCACCCCCAGAATGGGACAAGATGTATTTTGGGGTTTATTTTGGGGCTGGGAGAAGATGCTCCATTTTTACCTCGCCCCTAAAAACCTTTTTTTTTTTTTCCCTGCACCAACATTTCCTGGGAAGACGCCAAGAACCTGGAAAAAACCCTGGAGGAGGACGGCAAAATTGCAGTTTTTCTCATTTTGTTTCCACCATATTTCTTCTTTTTTTTTCCCCTCGCCACCTCATTTTTGGGCACGGGAAGAGAAGGAACCTACAATTTGGCTGTTTTCAGCCTCGAGGTGGAAAAACGTGGCCACGGCAACAGCAGCCGTGACCCCCACAAGGTATTTTCAGCCCCTAAATCCACATTTTCCATTGATGGAAAGAGAATTTGAGGACATTTCAGGGGGCTTAGATTTTGCCCCAGCGGCTTTTGAAGCTTCTTAGTGACCGGTTGCTGGTTTTGTGGTTTTTTTCCATGTTTAAAAATCCCCATTACAAAAGGATTGACATTCCCCAGCTTGGAAAAATCACCAAAAATCTCAAATATCCACCCAAAAGTGTATTTTTTTCCATCCTGTCCTTTTTTTTCAATTTTTTTTTGCCCACATTTCTGCTCCTCGCGACGAGAGGAGGTGAAACCTTTGCCGATGGGAGCGGGGTGGAGGTTGGCTCCGTCCCTCTAATATATCATTTTTATTTCCTGTTGTAACTGACAAATTGTTCTGTATTTTATACCGGATCCCTCCAGGCAAAGGGGCTGCGGGATGGGCTTTTTTTTTTTTTTTTTGGTATTACCTAGGGGAGGGGGGAGTTAAAAAAAAAAAAAAAGGGCCGTAAAATCAAATAATAAAATAAAAAAAAAAGTTAAAACAGTCCGAAAGAACAGATCTGGTGGTAATGAGCACCGCAGAGATGCTCTATAAACCCGAGCAAGGCTGCAGGGGTGGGGAAGGAAGGGGAGTAAAAAGCCACCGGGCAGAAACTCCCCCCAAAAAAATCTTTTATTGCCTCCAAAATACAGTTTTCATCCCCCGCGCTGTGCCCAATTACCAGCAGCAGGTGCAAACGTACCCAAAAAACCCACTTATTTCCCCATAAACCAGCACCGCTCGCCGCAGCGTTTCAGCTGCCAGGAGGAGAGAAAAAAAAACCAACATCCCCAGTTAAAAAAAAAAAAACCAACCCTGATTTTCATTTTTTTCATGCAAAGCTTTGGTTATTCTCCTTAAAACGCCGTTTCCGTCAGGATTTTAATTGTCTTTGAAAAGGTCAGACGACGCTCCTTGCCGCAGGTTTTATTTATTCCCCCCCGGAGGGAAAAAAAACTGCTTCGAAATCTGCCGCTTTCGAGCAAAACCGTGTTAATAAAATTTTAAAAATAGAAATGAACAAAAAAATATAAAATGAAGAAGGGTGTTGGGTGGGTTTTTTTTTCTCCCCAGTCTGAAACCTTCAGCTCCAGGCTCCCCGCAACCCACCCCGGGGCATTTTTTTTTATTATTTTCCCCTATATCGCTGCTTTTTGCCCCGTTTGGTGGAGGTTTGGGGGATTTTGTGAACCTGATTTAACTGGGGAGGGGAGAATTAATCAAAGGACACCCCCATCCATCCAGGTCATGACGGGACAGATGGACAAACCGTTGCCTGGGTCGTCATCCCTGAGAATTGCCCAATTCCCCCTTTTTTACACTTGATTTTTTTCTGACTGTCGCCTTCCTGCAGCATCCTTTGGGCCAAAACTTGCCCTTTCCAGCATTTCGGTGGCCACCCCTCTGCTTTCAGTAGCCACACAGCCCCACAGAGGGACACCCCTACCCAAAACCCCCTTTTTTTGAGTAGAAAACCACAATTTCCCAGCCTGAAAACCCAAATCTTGGGGCATCTCAGCGCCGCCGCAGCCCTCCCCGCTCTCGCCGCCTCCACCTTGCAAATCTCCTGCTTTTTTTATAGGTTCTTCGATCCGTCCGGAGCGTTTCTGGCGCGTTTATAAATATCCTGGCCTATAAATAGCGGCGCGGTGGAGAAAAGGAGCCGTTAGCCCTGGGGCTCCTCAATCAGGGCTCATGGAGCTGTGGGCAAATAAATCGAAATCGGAAACGAGCT
>NW_009697731.1:2079-4163 GCF_000703405.1 Apaloderma vittatum | reverse complement strand
GGCCGAGGGACGTCATTTTTTTTTTTTTATTTGTCCTGCTGTTGGCTGCTGCTCTTCTGGGTCAACCCCCCCTAATTTGACGGTCTTGAGGGAAAATTAATAAATAGTGATTAAATATGTGTGTGAAGAGGGATGCAGGGACCCCCAGAGTGGTGGAAAACCATCCCTGTGTCCCTTCAGGCACCTCAAAAGGGGTCGTCATTTAAATTAATGTCCCTTTTCCAGCCTGGCATGCTGCTGGTCCTGTCCTCCCCCTCCCTGCTCTTATTTCAGAGCGTTTCTTAATGCTCAGAGCAACCGTTCTTCCAAGTAGCTCATCCTTTCCCAAAATTGAAGCCAATCTGGGCAACTCTCAGCAGGGAAAAATACTCTAAATTGTCCTGGAGGAGGTGGCTGGGAAAAAAAGGTGACACTGCACTAATGTCCTTCGCAGGGGGCTGGAGCACAACCTCGTATTAGACACTAGAGAAGCCAAGCAGAAGGCAGGGAGCCCCGGAGAGGCAATCCCAGCGGATGGTGTTTGGCAGCCCGGCCAAATTCTGCTGTGGATGGGCTCTGAAAAACCAAATCCAGCAAAATCCTCTGGAATTTGCAAAGGGGCGTCGCCGGCGGATGCGGGACCGACTCTTTTGGGTGGAGAAAAGACAAGAAAGGAGAAAGAAATAAGAACGGAAAAGATTGAAACCCCCTCTTTTTCGGTCTCTGTGCTGACGGTGGGGAAAAAAAAAATCTAAAAACCCCTGACTAATTATATTTTATTTGCTGATCAAAAGGAAAACGACTCGCTGGAGGCAAGGAGGGAGCGGGCTTTGGAAGGGCGTCGGGTGGAAAAGGCGGCGTCTGAAGCTTTGCCTAATCCGGGAGGGTTTTACCTCTCCAGGGTGCGTTTTCTGGGCAGCCGCCTCCTGTCTGGGCCTCTGCTAGTCCCAGCTTGTCTCCGCGCCGGCGTTTGGGGCTCGGCGGCGGCGGATCGGGCTCCTTTGTGCTCCTCCCAAAGCTGCCGCGACGAGGCAAAACGCACGAGGGCACGCGTCGGGTGGGGAGGAGGTGCGGAGAGACCGCGGGGCTGGTGAGGGACCTTGCTGGGTTTGGTTTTGTGGGTGGACACACCCCACCTGGGTTTTGGTTTTGCACCGAGGGAACGTCTCTGTCTTGGTTTTGCACCACAGGAACCCACCTTGGCTTTGCTCTTGCACCATTGGACATGCCCGTCTCAGCTTTGCTCTTGCACCACAACCTTCTCACCTTGGCTTTCCCTTTGCACCAGGAGAACGTCCCCACCTTGGCTTTACTCCTGCACCACTGGATGTGCCCATCTAGGCTTTGCTCTTGCACCACGATCTCCTCATCTTGGCTTTACCTTCGCACAAGAAGAACATCCTCGCCTGGACTTTGCTCTTGCACCATTGGACACACCCATCTTGACTTTGCTCTTGCACCAGAAAATCCTCACCTTGGCTTTGCCTTTGCACCAGGAGAACGTCCCCATCTTGGCTTTGCTCTTGCACCATTGGACGTGCCCATCTCAGCTTTGCTCTTGCACCAGGACATCGTCTCCACCTTGGCTTTGCCTTAGCGCCAGAAGAACATCCCCACCTTGGCTTTGCTCTTGCACCACTGGATGTGCCCATCTCAGCTTTGCTCTTGCACCACAACCTCCTCATCTTGGCTTTGCCTTTGCACCAGGGCAACATTCCCATCTTGGCTTTGCTCTTGCACCCATGGCCAAGGTGCACCCAACACCTCAACCAAAGCCAAGCAAAGACTTCACCTCTGTTCTCCACCCACTTCACACCCCCCCCGCCACGAGCTCCGCTGGGTGGTTCTTTACAGGAATTCGATGGGGATGCCAAAGAGGAAGAGGGAAAAATGAGGAAAGAAAAATTCCTTGGGGAGAGCAGGTTTCTCCTCGTGCTCCATCGCGAGCGGAGCCGGGCGCAGCGGGCGGCTGGAGCCCGGGCGGCTTGGCCTGTAGCGGCTTGTTCCCCGCATATTTCACGACTGCGTCGGCGAGGTTCTGCCGCCCTTTGGGGCTCCAAATTGCAAAGCAATTACCCCCCTTCCTCGCTCACCTCAAGATTTGG
>NW_009697731.1:1139-2048 GCF_000703405.1 Apaloderma vittatum | reverse complement strand
AGCCCCCAAATTTCCCTGCCTGCCTCAAGCAGGGCCAGATCCTTCTTGCACCCTACATTTGCACCCGGGATGGAGCCTCCTCCCTTCTTGCATGGAGCAGGTAGAAAAAAAATCCAGTAGGCTTGCTTTTTTTTCTTTTTTCCTTCGTGAAAATGAGTCAAAACTTTAAGAAAATGATACAAAAACAACCCACCAGGCGTCAACGCGTGCCCGAGCCGCGGCCGCGCCATCACCCCCCGCCCCAATCCCCGCCCCAACCTGTAATTAGCGGCCGTGACGAAATTCAAACAGGTTTCGCTCAGAAGAGTTCGTCTCGCCTCTTTCCTGGTTTAATTGGGCCCTGATTTGCATGAAAACAATTATCGACCGCGTTTTGCCTCTGGAAAGATTGGGAAAGTCGTGGAAGTGTCTGGAAAGAAAAAAAAAGAGGATTCATGGATCACCTTTGCACCTAAGGAGAGCTGGAGCTGATGTGTCTTGGAAGCTTGAAATGGCCCGATGAGGGCAGAAAAGGATGGGGGAGGATTTGGTTTGTCTGGTGAAAAATTCAAGGATTGTTTTTTTGGGAGGAGGAAAGAGAGAAAATAGATGTCTTGATTCCCCCATGATAGGATGCGGAAGCCACGCTCAAACACGGCTGCAACAGAGTGAATCAACCTGGTGTAAAAACTCTCCCTCAATCCCCACGTCACCCTAAAAGGGAAAAAAATGGGGTGAAAGAGCCTAAAATCGGGAGTCAGAGCTAATGGGTGAACTCCCAGCCCTTGCTGCACCCTCCCACCCCAGAAGCAGTCCTCGCAACGCTCATGAATTTTTGCTTTTTATCCTTTTTCCTTCCTCCTTTGCTTTATAAAGCCAAAAAAAACACCGCAAAGAAATAAAAAAAAACCAAACAAACCACAAAAAATC
>NW_009697731.1:616-921 GCF_000703405.1 Apaloderma vittatum | reverse complement strand
CCCTCAAGGGGCTGCCGTCCCTTCTGCTCCACGCCTGGCGACGCATTTTGAGTTTTGGAGGTGGAGGGGGAGGTAGATTTTGCAGGAGCTCTCGTGCCTTTTGGCATTTAAGCGGCTCCTAAATAATTTGGGAGCATCCCAAAATATATTTGCAGCCTCGTGGCTCTTGCTATGCGGGCTGTGGTCACTAGATGGGGAGATAGCAGCTTAGCAGGAGCTTTGCCGAGCTGCCAGAGCTCCTCCAAGCTGAGATCTGCAGCCAAGGAGCTGGAGGATGTGGGGGGCTGCCGCTGCACCCCCGCACC
>NW_009697731.1:0-267 GCF_000703405.1 Apaloderma vittatum | reverse complement strand
GAATCCTTGGCGGCGAGCGGTGAACGACCGTCTGGGGCCGTATCTCCCTGGTGCCACGAGACTCCTCTCTATCTCACCTCCCCAGGCGTGAGTTATAATGTGCAGTAAAAAGAAAATCAGCGCATTGATGCCAGTTAGTGTGACTAATCCAAGACCCAGCCTATTAACTGGTGAGCGGAGCATCCGTCTTGGCTCTTGTTAGAAACTCAGCCAACTACCTGGGAATAAATCTTGCGGCGCGCGTGGGAGTGCGGCTCCGGGGGCAGG
>NW_009697730.1:0-8036 GCF_000703405.1 Apaloderma vittatum | reverse complement strand
GCTTCAATCCCTTCCCTCTAGTCCTATCCCTGTGCCAACTTTCTAACCAGCTTGCATAAGATAACCCAAGGGGGAAGCAAAGCCTTTGTAGGGCCGTGCTGCAATGAAGCCATCTAGCTAATTAAGAAAATACACTCCAAACGCCTCAAACTGAAGTTAAAAGTAGGTGGAACTTCAGAGGCAGACTTTGCCTGAGGAAAACAACAAACCCCACTCTGGGAGGGAGGATGGTGGTGTTACCGGCAGTGACAGAAGGCAACGAAATGCTTCAGAAAGAATGAGAATGTAGAATTTGCAGAACTGGAAAGATAGCAGGCCTAAGGGTTTGTCTACACAGGTGGAAAGAAATATAATCTAAGTGCTTAAAAGCTTGCTAAATCCTTCTACAAGAACAAAATTAAAATGACCTGAACTTGATTCGGTGAAGTTTCCCTTGGAAGTGAACAAGGATCACTCAATATCTCTAGTTTAGGATTAAAATTTCCATGTTCACAGGTTGACAATTACCTTTGAGATGACTGTTTCTAAAACTGAAAGCAACAACCTCTCAGTTTTGAGATCCTGCTTGGTCTGTGAATGTCTGCACCTGGTCTGTAGGGATTTCTTGGAGAGGCTCGAACAAAAAATTGGCTGAAATTGGAACTGGAAGGTGATACAGTGAACCTACTTTAACCTCACATTTATTTTTTTAAAAAATTCTTCTTTGTATTCCTGAGCAGATACAGGTGTAACTCGACACAAAGTTTAACAACTCTCCCAGTAATTAAAAAAAAATTTAAAATAAAAGCAAGATGATCCATTCTCATTAAACCAAGCAGAGCAGATGATCTAGCATTAGAGAGCTAGTTACAGAAATTTTGCCATTGCCAAATAATCTTGTCAAACCCGCCAAAAAAACCAAAAGATGGAAATGCTAAGTTATACCTTATCAAGCTGAAGGGAACGGTTACTTACCATAATACTATATAAACAGATCGTAGAACTATAATAGAGACTAGTGTTCCATACATGATCTGCAAATAAAAACAGAGATAACATTCAGCACTTGGATTCAAGAGACTCTTGGATTCAAGAGTCAAAACGATTTTTAAGCCTCTTGATTTTTATTTTTTTCGGAAAACAGTATCCGTCTCCGACTTCCTCTCCAGAAAGTCTTCCATGGAAGTTTCAAATAAAAGTAGAATTACAAGCCTAAATAGGAATTACAGGATTGGGTAAAAGCAGTTTCGCTTTTTCTGAATGAAGAAGCGACACTAGGTGGCACTCGGTGAGCATCCAGTAATCAAAAGTGGGAGTGAACTCTGTCACCTCTTGCGCATTTTAGCCCAGGATTGCAGAAACATCAGCTAAAACCGTTTTGGAAATCTACGCTTCCTTCGCTGACCTGAACAGATTACACACTGTGCTCACACGGAGCCCCACTATGGAAGGAAATTTCCAGGAAAAGATTTAAACCCAACTATTTACAGCAGGGAAGGCTGAAAAAATCCACGAGCAAAACCTGGCTCACCGGAGGCTCGAGGAATTCGAATGCAATCACCTGACTTCTACAAAAAGTCAGCGATCATTTGTTTTCTGCCGCATCATCTTTAAATCGCTCTGGGGTGGTTTTTTTTTAATTTTTATTTTATTCATGAGCTTAGGATGCCGTGCCCAAGATGTACAGGCTGTGAGAGAGAAGAAAGGTGATCGGTCGTGCCTGAAAAGCGACGCAGAAGCCACTGCAACAGGATTTTCAGACATCGGAGACATTAAATTCCTCTCAGGGCTTTTTATACGCGGAGCACTCTTTTTCTCCTGCCGAAAGGCAGCTCAAGCAGCTGTGCCTCGCTCTTTGCCCCTCTCCAGCAGCCCACGAGCCCTTTCGCTTCCTCGTTTGCTGGCTTTCCTTCCTCGATTTGCTCTCACTTAACTCCGACCTAAGGCAGCCTCGTTTTATGCAAAACAGAAAACCGGGAAACCTCCGCTGCCTATTTTTAAAAGCATCTCACGGAGGAGTGTTTGCAAAACAGTGTCCTTACTATGTCCGACCGACCTCCTCGCACCTTTCCTTCTTTCAGACCACGCTGTCTTCTAGGCAAGGACCATATTTTACTCCGCTGGGTCGTTCAGTTATCACCATCCTGCAAGCTTACGTCTTGACACAGGCTGCTGTAATACCACCAGGTGAAACCTACCCTTCAAAAGTCTAAATTTTCCAACTCCTTTCAGCTTTACGGATGAGATTAGTAGCACGCACCGTATTATCAGTGCAAATCCGCGGGATGAGACAGACAACAGAGCCCTTAATGTTTGACAACAGGTAAAAGCAAGCTCCAATATTGACCACGCAAAGCCGTCCAGCTCTTTATTTGCATTCAGAGGGAAATCAAATAACTTCGGTAACTCAACGGCTGCTACCGTGGGTTCTGCTCTGTAGAGCTAAACAAAGCAGAAAAAATAATGTTTGAAAGGTGAATTGGTTCTGGCTCGTACTTGGTACAAAACGGATCGCGAAGTCCAGTCCCCTTGTTGGGGTACAGCACATAAATCAGGAAGAAAACAACAACTCAAACAACAAAACCCGCTACACACAGCCCGAGTATCAAACACTCATCAGTCCCAAGTTAAAGGTAGAAGGATGCTCGGTGCCGCATGCTGGCACAATTCTTCATCGCTCACATTTTGCCCCAAAAGACCCCACTGCGTAACAAAGCCAGACAAAAATTAAAAGTTAAATGCTGGTTTACTTCATCAGCCTCATTTAAACCAGCCCGTTTTGTTTTTCTAATTGAATCCAGTACTATAAGGGAGGGATGGCACAGAAGAGAAAACTCAGAGGAAGGCTCCTCTGGGACCCAAATCATGATGCCCTTTCCTTGCCAATCTCCCCGTCCTTACTATTTCCATCACCAAAACGCTCCTCTGCAGCAGAGACACAGGAGAAACCTACCCCTGGAGAGAGAGAGCGATCCTACTCCTTAGGGCTGCGACCACCCTCAACGTTTCGATCCAATTTGCTCTCGGCTTCTTTGCACAAGGAGTTAAGGAGTGTCAGAGTACGCCGAGAGAAACATGCCTCACAGGCAGCCCAAAGCCCAGGTGAAACACAGGTTAAAAAGGTCATTTTTTCTGCAGCAGGGAAGAGCAAAACCTAAGAAAAGCTTGCTTTGTAGATTCTCTGGCTCAGTATCTCCTAGCGAGTTGCTTAAGAGCTCGCAGAAGAGGATGGTCTTCATGGATGGGAGGAAGGAAAAAATAATTCCAAAGAACTTTGTAGTGACTTGTTTCACCACGCCGAAAAATTCTTATGTATTACCCATCCACCTGAAGACAGCTGAAGTTGGTCACCAAAAAAACCTCAACTCCAATTTTTTTCAATTCCTTTAGCTCCTTTTGTTCTTCTTCTTTAACCAACCCATCACTTAAGAGACAGATGAAAACCCAAGCAAGTTTTGTAGGATTTTTGTCTCTCCGTGTCTTTAAATTCGAAGCCAAAGGACACCCTTGCACTACAAGTGAAACCAAAAGCGATAGCAAATCTCATCTCCTTTTCGTATCAGCGGACAACTCCCTCTTTGCTGTTTAAGATGCAAATAAAAGTGTGTGTGTTTCAGCTTCGAAGCCCAAAGTGGGGCAAAAAACCCACAGGGTATTATGAATGTCTTAATAATACACTGCGGATAACCTGAAACGGCGGCTGAATATGAAGAATATCTTTCTAAAGGACTAACAGGATTTCAGGGCTTGGTGTTCGGCAGCATTTTTGATGTGGAGGCTCTTAGGTTGGTATTCCACACGGGGGGAACATACGAAATTGGTTCTTCATCTACCCCTCCAGTACAGGAAGCAGTAGGAGCCTGTTATTTCCAATTCCTTGACATGTTTGCCGATGATACGAAGTTGTGTAGAGCAGCTGACACGCTGGAGGGCAGGGATGCCATCTGAGGGACCTCAACAGGCTGGAGAGGTGGCCCCAGCCCAAATTCATGAAGTTCAAGACCAAGGGCAAGGTCCTGCCTGTAGGTCGGGGCAATCCCAAGCACAGATGGAGGCTGGGCAATAAGTGGATGGAGAGTAGCCCTGGGGAAGAGGATTCGGGCATGTTGGTGGACGTGAAGATCAACACGAGCCAACAGTGTGCGTTTGCGGTCCAGAAAGCCAACGCTGTGCTGGGCTGCATCCAGAGCTGTGTGACCAGCAGGGCGAGGGAGGGGATCCTGCCCCTCTGCTCTGCCCTGGTGAGACCCCACCTGATTGGCAGTCTGAGTGGGCTCTGTAGAAGTTAGAGTGGGTCCAGAGGAGGGCCCCAAAAGTGGTCAGAGGGCTGGAACACCCCTCCTATAAGGACAGGCTGAGAGGGTTGGGGTTGTTCAGCCTGGGGAAGAGAAGGCTCCGGGGAGACTTGATTGCAGTCTTTCAATAATTACAGGGGGCCTGTAAGAAAGAGAAAGACTTCGTACAAGGGCCTGTAGTGACAGGACGAGGGGTAATGGGTGGAAGCTGGAAGAGCACAGGTTTAGAGTAGATCTAAGGAAGAAGTTCTTCC
Organism: Apaloderma vittatum; assembly: GCF_000703405.1. Lineage (NCBI taxonomy): Eukaryota > Metazoa > Chordata > Aves > Trogoniformes > Trogonidae > Apaloderma > Apaloderma vittatum. Next base: position 3,508 of record NW_009697730.1, on the reverse strand, counting down.
CCATGAGGGTGCTGAGATCCTGGCACAGGTTGCCCAGGGAGGTTGTGGATGTTCCATCCCTGGAAGTTTTTAAGGCCAGGCTGGATGGAGCCTTGAGCGACCTGATCTAGTGGGAGATGTCCCAGCCACAGCAGGGGGTTGGAACTAGATGATCTTTGAGGTCCCTTCCAACTCAAATCATTCTACGACTCTATGACTCCTTTGCTCTTGGTTTTCTGACCATTCTTGGTTAGTAAAGTCAATTTATCAGCCTCAGATATTAGTGCACACATTGGAAATCGCACGGAGGGATTTTGGCAAGCACTGCTTATCAATTAATACACCAACGGGCTATCAGAAGGCCTGAGTACTTGGAGCTGGAAATTCCAGGAATTCAGAGCAAAGAAACATCCTTCCTCTATCCCTAAGCTATTGTGCAGGCAGTAGCACCAGCAAAATGAAAGCTGTACCTGCTTTCTGGAAGACATCCCCCTCAAAAAAGTGTCACTCAGCTTAGTGTTATATGGGGTCTTCAGCTTTTCCCAAGCAGAAAAAGCTCTGCAGTGAAAGCATGCCCTGAAAAGGTCATTTTTCACCAGAGCACTTGGCAACCTGAACGTGTGGAAAGCGAGAAGGCACAATAGATAAAGCCACAAGCCTACAAGTAACTCCACCTGTGGTGAACAGTTTTATTTATTTTTTTTCATTGGGGCAAAGGGAGTAAGTTTTGTCTCCCACACTCACTCTCTCCCTTTTACCCAAAGCCAGCCCAACTGCTGGCTCACTACTTGTATTTTACTTCTGTCACCCTCGCAGAAAATTCCCTGGTGGCATTATTACACCGCAAACACATCCAGGCCCTCCCTCCCGCCCTCGGTGACCTGTGTGCAACTCCGAACAAGAAGAGCTGGTATTTTCCCATCAGTGCATCCTCTTCCATTGGGAATAATTTGTCATCCTAATCCTCAAAGTCTCCTGGTTATCTCTCTGTCTCCTCCTCTGTGCTCAGTGGTGCCTCTGAACTTTTTATCACGGCTAATCCCATCAGGACTCTTGTTTTTCCTGCTGCAGGTCATTAAGTAACAACAGTCCCGCTACCGACCCCAAGAAAGGTCAGACTGCGACTCCTTTTCATCACCTCCTTTACTCATATTCCATTAGTCCCTTCCTCACCCTATTTGCAATTCTCAGGCTGAGCTACTTCCCCAGCTCGCTTCGCTTCTCATGGGACACCACGACACCACTTCTGGCATGTCTATATGAAAGATATTTTTTCCAATCACGGTTCTTAATGCGGAAGAAACAGCTATTTCACCTCATTTTCTCTTTACCTTCTCGTCACCCGCTCGCTCAGAGTTTGCTGCAAACCCTCGCAGGGTTATATGAAAATAAAGCAGGTTTTTCAACCTATTTTTTGTTAACTCGCATAACTTGGCCCACTCGCTGAACGAGGCTCTTGATCGCTGCAAGGCAAAAATCAGGATGGAAACCAATGTTTGGTAGGTGACAGCTTTCTAGGCCGTAGCACAGTAGGAAAAAGGCTATTTATAAGACTCGAGTCTAAAAGTTAAACTGCCAGCCTAATTTCTTCTACTTCCAGCCTTTTATTTGTGTGGCTACAGCCAGTCTTCCCCAGCCCCTTTCTTTGTATAAAGACAAATATCTATGCTGGAAAGAGGGATGAGCAACTAATCTGATTTAGAACTAACGCTGAGGAGAGTTTCAACCTGACGAGGTCCCCAACCAAATCCACATCAGCGAGGAAATTCGCGTGCCAGATGGGAAAGAGCTGTTTGCTTTTCCAGCGATGCCGGCTTAAAAAACAACCAGGGAACTGGGAGGTAGGTTTGTTCAGCACCACAGAAATTAGGTAATAATAGGGCTCTGAGAGATTTTGACATAACCACGGCAATACATGCTACTAAAGGCCATTGCTATCTTTTATTTAATTTATTCATTTGGCAAAAAATACTCAATTGGTTCTCAGGAAGATAAATATTTTGGTTTTTTTCCTTCTAATGCTGCGTAGCCTCTAACTGACCATGGTTAGAGCACGAAGATCCTTAAAGATCTGCAATATGTGGGTTGGAAAAAAAAAAAGAAAGGAAGTTGGTCTCTGTTGCTATAAATTAGAGCCTGAAATCCCCTTCATGCCTGGCTGGCAGGAAGCAAGGAAGCAATTCATGAACTTAAGTTGGAGAGGAAAGTAGAAAGTACTGCACTGACAAACTGAGGCTTGGATCCTGGCTACTAAACATAATGCGATCCTTTTCCATTCTTACTGCTCTCCTTTCTGGGGAAAAAAGAAAACCAACCAACCAAACAACCCCACATAGAAAAAATGAACAGTATAAAGCTGTCGGTGTAGTTATTCTCCTTTTTGCAAGGCTGATAAATGACGAGGATCACAAATACCCAGAGGAATCGAACGCTGCTTCATGGCCTGACGCTGACTTCCAATTGGGTTTAGGATCCAGCCCATGATTTAAACTACAATGGCACGAGCATATTTAATTTTACTTCAAGCCTACGCACACCATTCACTTGGAAAATACGTACTGAAATTACACTGAGGTGGGTTTTTTTCTTCTAAAATAAAGGACAAGTGTTAAGAAAATAACCCTGCTTGGCTGTGCCATCAGAGAAATGTTTCCTCTGGATTTATTTGGCAAAGATTGTAAAAAAAAAAAAAAAAAGCGAGTGCGGTACTTGAATGTTTGGAATTTGGCCATAACTGTACCTTCTCCATAAAAACCAATTTGGAAAGAGTTGTTGTAAAAAGTCCAGCGCTTTTATGGGCCTCAATCTTTTTTACATTGATTCCTTGTGTATAAATTGTAACAGGGAATTCATATGTTGAACCTGAGAGAAACCAGATGGAGAAAATTAAAGGTCTTGGCCAACAGTTGAGTTTCCTTATTTCCCTCTTTCCCAACAAGCTGTAATACCCCTCATCTTAGTATTTGTGATAGGGGACAATACCTACGCATCAAACTGGAATACGGTGAAGCTGTAATGTATTTCTTGGCAACAAAGGCTGCCTGAGGAGATAATTGCTCAAAGAAATGAAAGTCCAGTATCAGCAGCAAATTCCACCGCTGTTCTTAATGGAATGTGCTTTGTTTCATTCAAACCCAGTTACAACCAGCTCACTAAAAGCATCAGAAATTGCCGCTTTCACCCCAGCCAGGATCTTCCTGCCAGAAATATAAGTAGGGGACGAAAAAAAAACACGAAAGGGTTTAACTGACAGTATCAAAAAACCCTGCAAGTGTCTGGTTTTATCGATAGGTAAAGAGTTCATGGTTCTAGGAGAGGTTATCTGGGAAACTATTTTGTTCATACAACTGAATAATCCACCGGCAGGAATCACGTACCATTATTACGACTGTTGACGCTGTGACGGCGCTTCCCATTTCAGAAATTAAGCTCTGTAAAGCTCTGCCTCGCAAACAGGTAAAGGTAAAAAAGGTCAAACTACTCCTGGCACAGATACTCCTGGTGAGACCCTGGCACAGGTTGCCCAGAG
>NW_009697729.1:9457-10922 GCF_000703405.1 Apaloderma vittatum | reverse complement strand
CCTGCTGGAGGGCTGGGTGGGACAGGCCACCCCTCCCTGCCCCGTGCCCAGCAGAGGACATGGCTGGCCCCTGTGCTCCTGCCCGGCAGAGATGCTGGTTGGTGGGGAGAGCCACTCGTGGCTAATGCCGAGGGTTCACAATGGTGCCAATGTCACCGTGCCAGGGGCTCTCCTGGTGTCCCTGCGGGGAGAAGCCTCGCCGCCTCCTCTTCGCCGGCTGAGCCCGTTTCCTCTCCGACCCCAGATCCGGCAGAGTCCATTTTTTTTTTCTAGACAGCTTCCAGTCCCGGGAGGTGAAGGCGGGCAGGCTGGTGGAGCTGCCCTGCATCGCCTCGGGCTACCCCAACCCAGCTGTCCGGTGGATCAAGGACGGGCGCCCGCTCCCCCCTGACAGCCGCTGGACCAAGCGCATCACGGGTCTGACCATCAGCGACCTGCGCGTGGAGGACAGTGGGACCTACATCTGCGAGGTGACCAACACCTTCGGGTCCGCAGAGGTCACGGGGACCCTCACGGTCATAGGTGAGAGCCGGCGGGGTGACTGCTGTCCTGCTCCCTTCTTAAACAGATGAATGTACGTTTATGAATGTAAAGCTTTAAAGGTTTTATGCAGCCGTATAAATTCCTAAGCCTTCTATTCCAGCGTGATGTGTCGCACGCTGGAAGCTGCGGTTTTGCGACACGGCGTGTCTGATGTGGCGCTCGTAGTGCTCGCAGGAGGCTTATGCTTCAGCAGCGCTTCTGCAGACATCGCCTGATTTACTGCTTCAGTCGGAGCAGGGAGACGGGCCTCGGGAAAAGTCAGAGCAATTCCAGGGGATATATATTGCTGGATGGCAGCGTCGGTTTGTGCTGGGTGCCTCTGCGCTTTGCTTTGTTGATTTACATAAAATAAGCTCCAGCCCAACAGTAAATACCATCTGGGCAGGTCGCGTATTTATCACGTGTTTTGTACTTGGGGGTTCCTCCTGTCACTGGGATCCCGGTGGCGCTGGAGCTGCCGCCTCACCTGCAGCAGCACTGGTGAATGCATCGCTGACCGGGTGCTGGCAGCCTGCTGGAACACACTCTGGCTTGTCCCCAGCTCAGCGACAGGGATCCTGTTCCAGCCGTCCTGCCACCTCCCCAGCAGCGCCTGCTCTGCAGGTCCCCCCCACCGGGGGTCAGTGTTAAAAGCAGGGGCTGTTGGCAGCAAGGACAGCGTGGGGCCCAGCCGCCTGTTGTGCAGTGACGTTTTACACGTAGTTGGGCTGGCGCTTCCAGGGCAGGGAAGGCAGAGAGAGCACGGTGACACCGAGGTGCCTCCCGCTGCACTGCCCGGCACCGCCAGCACCTCACCCGCTCTCCCTCTTTCTCGCACAGACCCGCTGCGTGTGACCCTCACACCAAAGAAGCTCAAAACAGGCATCGGCAGCACCGTCATCCTCTCTTGTGCCCTCCGCGGGGCTCCTGAGTACGTCATCCG
>NW_009697729.1:8920-9234 GCF_000703405.1 Apaloderma vittatum | reverse complement strand
AGGGCGGGAGGGCCGTGGGTCCTGCCGGGGTGGGGCTACCGGGGCCAGACTGCTCTCAGCCCCTGCTTCCCAGGCTGTGCCTGCCAGCTGTAAGCAGCTCGGGAGCGCAGCGTGGCCAGGATGGGAAAGGATCAAAATAAGGGTTGACTTGCATGCCTGGCCCCTGGGCTGGGGCACTGCCTTTCACCAGATAGGTCCCCCCTGATCCAGGTTGTCCAGTTTGGGCAAGGGATGGGCTCTGCCGAGCCAACACCCGTATCCCCCAGCAGCATCTCTCCATCCCCCAGCATCCCATCCCTCCGTGCAGCATCTCC
>NW_009697729.1:4618-8497 GCF_000703405.1 Apaloderma vittatum | reverse complement strand
GCAGATCAAGGACGGCGGCGTGTACCGGTGCACCGCGCGGAACTCGGTGGGCAGCGCCGAATACCAAGCGCGAATAAACGTAAGAGGTGCCTGTCTACTTTTAAATATCAGAATAGGACTTTTACTGAGCTTTTGGTTTTGTTCTGTTCCCTGGCCGATCGCTCCTCCTCTCCTCTCCTGGCTCTCCCTGGCTGCCCCAGCCCTGTTTCCCAAGCTCCCCCATCCTGCCTTGCTCGCACAAGCGCCTGCCCGAGGCTTGAGCCTCCCCACTCCTTAAAGCAGGGGCTTGAATGAAGTGCAAAGCTCTCCTGTCGCCTCGGACAGCTGGAGCTTTGTTTTGCACGGGCAGAAGAGCTGCGGTCTCCCTGTCGGGGTCTGCAGAACACCTCCCGGAGGGACCCCACGCTTGGAGGAGGTGGTGATGAGCACAGAAGCATCCCGGACCTCCGTGCTCTCCCAACTGCATCCTGGTCCCGGTTTCCCAGCAGTGAATGTGCCCAACGGCGCAGGGATCTACATGACAAACGATGATGAGGCAGCACGTGAAACTGTGGAAAATGAGCTTTGATTTGTCATGTCTGTATTTCCTTTGTCTGCTAAAACCCATGGCCGTGTTAATCACTGTGTTATTACGGCTGGAGCGCGTGGCTCGGTGCGTTACACGGAGCGCTTTCAGGCACAGGGTATGGTATAAGCCCCTGCTCGTTAATAACCACCAACTAAAGCTTCCAGGCTTACAGGTGCGAGCGAGACAGAGACGAGGTAGCATTTATTTGTCTGCTGAGAAAGAGGGTTGAAGGGCTGTGTTTATGTCTCAGGTTTGAAACGGAACTAGTGGCTTCTTGGCTGGAATCCCAGGAGAATCTTAAATTTTTGCCATTTACTGCTGAATTTGGAGCAAGTTTGTCCCTCGGCCATGAGAAGCCGAAGCAGCATTTTCAATGGGGGTGTTCCCTTGTCTCCCTTTTCCCCCTCTCTCAGCTCTTGACGGGCTGTCGCTAGGTGAGATCCCAGGCGTTTGGTGCCCTGGAATGGAGCAAGTCCCTCAGGCCCAAGAGACAGTTACAGAATGAGATGCTAATTTATTTTTTCCTGCTGCTTTTTAAAATGTGTCCCAGTATGAGAAACACTATCCATCAGCTTATCCTGAGCATCTGTTCAGCTGTTACCCTGCTATGCACTTAGGATGAGGAGTCAAGATAGGGTTAATATTTAGATTAGTTGGCTGGTTTGTGCAGTGGCTGAGAGAACAACTAATTGTTGATGCGTGAAACCTCTTGTTGGGATACTCACCTGCAGCGTTCTCCCAGTCCCTAAGCCAGCACAGGAGCAAGCCAGAAAGTGGTGACTCTCTGCAGCGATGCTCAGGTTGCCAACGGGAGGCTCAGGAGATGAAATGTGTTCACCGATGGAAGTGAGGTTCTCAGAGCAGCTCCTGTCGAGCCCACTTGGCACAGCACAGGCAGCTTCCTTCGAGGAGAGGCAGCGAGCAGCCGTGAGCGGGGCGCGCTCCCCAGCTCTCCTGCAGTTCCTGCAGCCACGGGCGCTGCTGGCAGAGCCGTGGTGCAGGTGTGCCGGACGGCCACGGTTCCCCTTGCAGAGATGCTCCCAGACACTGTCTCCCTCCTCCGATGACCAGCAGCGGTGCCTCTGGGCCCAGCTTCCCCAGCGCCGAGCTTGCGCCTGTGAACCTGGGGTGGGATTTTCTGGTGCGTGGCCGTGATGGAGGTCCACAGCCCCTGTTGGTAGCTGCGCTGTCACAGGCACCTGTGAGTGGCTCTAGCTGGAGGCTGCAGCCGATGAGTGGCTTTCCCAAAGGCGGTCAGAGAGGAGCCCGTGCCTGCTCCTCAGCCACAGCCAGACAGGGTCCCCTGCTGTTCTGGTTACCTCCTTTGCCTGTGAAGCTCGCTCTGAAATAGCAGCAGATCTGCCTGCAAACAAACTGCCTTTCGGAATTAACCTAGCCTGCCTCTTCCTTCCTCCCCGATATGTAGGTCCCCCGAGCATCCGAGCGATGAAGAACATAACAGCGGTAGCGGGTAGGGACACTTTCATCAACTGCAGGGTGATCGGGTACCCGTATTACTCCATCAAGTGGTACAAGGACTCTTTGCTGCTGCCCGATAACCACCGCCAAGTGGTCTTTGAGAATGGGACCCTTAAGCTGATGGATGTCCAGAAAGGCATGGATGAAGGAGAGTATCTGTGCAGCGTGCTGATCCAGCCCCAGCTCTCCATCAGCCAGAGCGTCCACGTCACGGTGAAAGGTAAGCGGGTGGAGAGGCTCGCCCTGGGTCGGGTGGAGAGCTCATCTCTGGTGGTGTTGGGGATGTCTCTGCTGCGGGACGGAGGCAGAGAAGCGCCACTCATGGGACTTGGTGGCCCAGCAGTGGCCGTGCTCCGCAGACACTGCGCTGACGGGAGCTCGGCTCCCACCCAGCGGCCCTGGGGAACGGCTACCTGGTCCTGCCTGCGCGCCCGCCGCCGCCCTGAGCCACGCCGTATCCATTTCCCGTTACAAGTGATGGAGCAAGGATTTACGGTGTAAACATAACGTATTAAACCATCTAACCTTTGCTCGGATCACCTTCACCGATGTTTTTCTGTGTGTGTTAGCTTTTAAAAAAATAATACTCTCGGTCTTCCGAGCGCACAGAACATCTTAAAAGCTTCTCCAGGCCATCAATTATTCAGCCCCATTGAGGGAGCTATCAGTCCTAATGAATTGAGGCGGATGCATTCCCTCCCAGTGACTCGCCGAGATTGTGCTGGGAGCGCGCGGTGCTCCCCTATCTCCCGTCCTCAGAGTTGTCGGGTTGTCTCTCTCCGTCGCCAGCGCGGTGTTTGCAGTAAATCATTTAGACAAACACGGCTGCGCTGGGGACGGAGCTGGCCAATTGTCTTTCGTGGTCTAACCCAGCAGAGTATTTATGAACTGGATTTTACTCTGATCTCCCCTCTCCCCTCCCCCATTTTCTTATTAGGAATCAGGTTAGCAAGAGAGGGCATCAAGCTGATTACAGATGCTACCACTTGATTAGCTAATGCTCTCCTCCAAGGCTTTGCAAAGGGAAGCGTAGCCTGCGGATAACCTGTCGAGGAGTGGTGTGGGGAGGACTTCTCTCCCCCTGGGTCTGCAGCGCAGGGCGCGGCCAGCCCTCCTTTCCTCATCCTATCCAAAATCCCCATCTAAGTGGGAGCCCCAGGGCGTGAAAAAAAGGCAGGATTTGAGTAAATGCTGGTCCTCTCCTGGGATGAATGGGACAGGCAGGAGAGAGCTTCTACAGGGATGTGGGCTTGTGAGGTTAAATAACAGGCTGCACTTTTTGTCAGTCGCTGGGAGGTGCCGTAAGAGGGTGCAGGATGCTGAAGTTCAGTCTGTATATTCTGCTGTGCCAACTGCTAGTGAGCTGCTCCGGTATGAAATTTACTGCCCTGGTTCGTGGCCTGTGACAGGCTGGGGAAGGCAAGTGGGTGGAAGCGCGGTGCGAGCCCGCGGCATGCCAACCCACTGACATCTTCATCCCGCCTGCAGCACGGCTGCCGGAGATTTACACCCGGCCTTGCTTGCTGGATTCCTCATTTGCTCTGGCCATCAGATAATAAAAGGCCTGTGGAAAAGAATTGCAAAGGCCCTAGAAGACAGTCAGAACTAGCTCTGCACAGCGGAGTGAATAACTATAACGGTGTGGAGCGAGGAGCACAGAGTGGCGTGGAGCGCCATAAAGCTTTTATTGCCACAAGTGCCTGGCGACCACGTTAAGTGCCACAAGTGAGTTATGCAGGTCGTTCCGAGCGCACAGTGGTAAAAGCTTTACAGCTGCCCTCTGGCACCGCTCCCCTGGGAGCAGGGATGTGTGGGCAGCCCCAGCCCTGCTT
>NW_009697729.1:4128-4575 GCF_000703405.1 Apaloderma vittatum | reverse complement strand
TGCCTGGGTTCAGGTGCTGCTGCTTAGCCTGAGGAGCCCGGGTCCCAGCTTCTGATGCCCCTTCTCCTCAGAGCTGCTGCAGGGAGTGCCTCACACATTGACCTGGAAGCCCTGGAGAAAGGAGAACTGCAGCAGGAAACAAAGTGGGCAGGAGAGGCGAGTTGTGAGCTCCTGTTGCGGGGAGCTGGAGCGGGGAGAGCTCTTCTGTCCTTCCCTGGCGGCTCGGAAGCGGCCGATGGGGTGTGTTTGGAGAGGCGTGGATCCACAAGCCCATCCCCGCTCTGCAATAGACTGCAGTGCATTCCCGATTAATTATTCATTAATTATGGAAAACAGGCAGCGCTGGCTCCATGGTTCCGGCAGCTTGAGCCACGTCACCGCAGCCAGTGAAGGGACGGCCCAGCCATGCTCGTGCCTGCCGGCAAGCCTGGGGGGCCGGTGAGCCGC
>NW_009697729.1:3786-3991 GCF_000703405.1 Apaloderma vittatum | reverse complement strand
GCAGCCTGCTAATTTAATTATGGAGACTGCGGAAAGAGGATCTCATCTACCAGGTGCTGAGCCTTGTTAAGCTAATTGTCTCCCTCTCTCTGCTTTCTTCCCCCTCCCACATTGCCAGAGATGCTGCGGTTGCCTAATTAAGTTATCAGAAAGATAATGGCTGGTTCTGAATCCAGTGCCTTTAAGAAAAGCATCCATCTAATAA
>NW_009697729.1:3414-3751 GCF_000703405.1 Apaloderma vittatum | reverse complement strand
GAAAACCATCCATCTAATAATTGCTTTTCTGCAAGCGGATGAATGCTGAGGCGGAATTTCGACTGGCGTGTGTGGGGCGGGGTGGCCGGGGCTTTCCCCAGAGCCGAGCCCACTCTGCTCAGGACATGGGTGTTTCTCCACCCTGCTCTCAGCATAGTGGTCCTGCCAGCTAGGAGACGTCTTCCCACTGTCCTCTGCTTGGCAGCACCTTTCACTCTTCCCTGACTGTGCTCCTGGTGGAAACAAAAGCCAGCCTTAGTTTCTGGGCTGCTTCTCCTCCTGGACAGCGCCTACCCCTGGTCCCGCTGCGGCTTTCCCGGAGGAAGGCGTTTCGTGG
>NW_009697729.1:3118-3401 GCF_000703405.1 Apaloderma vittatum | reverse complement strand
TGCTGTGCCTCTCCCCTCGACAGTCCCTCCGCTGATCCAGCCCTTCGAGTTCCCGCCAGCCTCTATCGGGCAGCTCCTCTACATCCCCTGTGTGGTCTCCTCCGGGGACATGCCCATCCACATCACCTGGAGGAAGGATGGGCACGTCATCCTCTCCGGCTCCGGAGTCACCATCGAGAGCAAGGAGTTCATGAGCTCCCTGCAGATCTCCAGCGTCTCCCTCAAGCACAACGGCAACTACACCTGCATCGCCAGCAACGACGCTGCCACGGTCAGCCGGGCG
>NW_009697729.1:2469-3096 GCF_000703405.1 Apaloderma vittatum | reverse complement strand
GCCCCGGCCCCGACACTGACGCTTCTGCCGCTTCGGGCTCGGGATGGCCAACAGTGGTGGAGGGGTAGCCCGATAGGGAGCAGAGATAAGCTACGTGGCCAGAGGGAGATAAGGCTGTTCCCCGTTTGCAGGAGGAGAGGATGAAGAGCGGGACTGAGCCAGGGCACGCTCATGGGCAGGGAGGGGTTGCAAGGAGCTGCTGGGGTTTTTGCCACAGTGACCGTCTTTTCTCTCAAATCACTCAGTGCCTCCTCGTTTTGTGGTCCAACCCAACAACCAAGATGGCATTTACGGTAAAGCCGGGGTGCTGAATTGCTCCGTCGATGGATACCCCCCTCCAAAAGTCATGTGGAAGCACGCCAAAGGTACGGGTGAGAGATGGCACCGCGCGGGGACCTCCGTGGGGGCAGGTGAGAGTCCCGTTGCGGGTGTCTCACAAGCTGGTCTCTGCATTCCCTCCTAGGAAGCGGCAACCCTCAGCAGTACCACCCCATACCCCTTACGGGCCGCATCCAGATCCTGCCCAACAGCTCCCTGCTCATCCGCCACGTGCTGGAGGAGGACATCGGCTACTACCTCTGCCAGGCCAGCAACGGGGTGGGCACAGACATCAGCAAGTCCATGTTT
>NW_009697729.1:640-2441 GCF_000703405.1 Apaloderma vittatum | reverse complement strand
CTTGGGGAGCGGAGGGGTGCATGCCCCACGTAGGAGGGAGGGCGGCTGTGGGGTGGATGCTCGTGCACGAGGAGGATTCCCGCTGCGCCTGGCTCTGCCCTCGGCACTGCCCATCCGCGCAGTCAGCGTGTGGGGAGGGCATCGATTCCCTTCCTCCAGGGACCCGCTTCCCTTTTGCTATTAAACACACTTTGTCCTTAATAAAACCGAGCAATCAATCTACATCATACAGGGGGAAAGGAAATAGCTGGGCTAATTTGACAGGGATGGGCTGGGAAGTGTTGTTAGACACCGTGTTTGAACTGCGCTTGTTATTGGATTCCTCTCCCGTTGCTATCAGCAGAACGCATAATCTCCAGCTCCTCTATTTGTTTTGATTGTTGCTGCCGTGAGCATTCCAGCCCCAAGAAGGAGGTGGTGGAGGGGGGACCAGCCCTGTCTCGCTCACTCCTGTGGCAGCTCCTTGCTGTCTGGGGTTGCCGTTGTCTCGAAGGGTAAATCTCCCTTGCCCATGCCAGGGAGCACACCGTGGTGGGGCTTTCAGGCAGAGCTGTGGAGCCACCACCCCCCGGCTGTGCCCTAGGCAGCCCCCCCAGGTGCTGCCCTTGTCTTGGCAAAGTGCCGTTGTCTTGGCGAGGGTCTCACGCTTGGGGAATCATCTGGGAGGAGATGAGGAGCGAGCAGCTTGGGCAGCCTCTGTGCTGCTTGCCAGCCAAGCGCTTCATTTCCTGGCATCTCTTGACAGCTTCTCCCCTCCACACCCAGCCTCTGCTTTCCTGGGTTTCTTTTCCCCTCCCTGTCAGCTGTTTAATTTATCCCACCGACTGATGAATCAAAACGAGCGACTTCAAACGACGCACTTCAATAAGGCGCAGGTACAAAGTCGAGGCGATTAATCCCGAGTGAGCGCGCAGAAGTCTCGGAGCCTGAACTGTTGCCTTGTCCCCGCTCTCTGCTGTAATTGCATCCCAGGACAGGTTGCTCGCTGACTTGAATAGCACATAACCTTATTATGCATGTGCTTTTACATTTCCTGGAGACCTCACAGCCTTTGAAAAGGTTCGGATGAATAGGTAGACGAAGCGCCACAGCCAATTAAGCGTTATGTGGGGCTCTTTGTTTTGTTTCATTTTTGGACTTTTGTTTGTTTAGTGAAATGTCAGGCCAATTAAAGTGAGATCAGCGCCAGCTTTCCTTGAAAGTCAGGCCACTGCGGACGGAGTTAAATGAAAGTTAATCAGAGCCCAAACAAAGCTCGATGCCGGTCAGCGGGGGAGCGGTGGCAGCCAGCCTGCATCGCCCTGTCCTCTTGTCCCCTTCCTGGAGAGCAGAGTGTGTGGGATGGAGGGGGTCTCGTCCTTGGCAGGGGGGTCCTGTGGGCTGTGCCAGGGCTGTGGGCAGTGCTTGCTGGGGAGGGGGCTGCTCCGTTCGGTCCCCCCTGGCACCGCTGGGCTGGGAGAGGGGCGGCTGCTGGCACGTCGGGAGCACCAACGTGTTTGGAGTACGGCGAGAGCATAACTGATTGCTTCCCTGCAATTTGAATTAATCTCATGCTTCAGGTGAAACTCAGCTAATCAGTGTAGAAAGGAAGCTGAAATGGGTGCAATCAAATTAACATCACAGAGCCGGCTCCAAACAAGAAAGAGGGGGGCGAGGGAGGCAGGCACAGGCCTTGTCACCCTTGTCACCACTCTCATTCAGTTGTCACCAGCGGGCTGCCAAGCGGCTTGTGCCCCACCCCGGCGCAGGATGTCGGGGCGTGCTGGAGGCTGGTGGCTCCCTCTGTAAAGGCGCCCTATCT
>NW_009697729.1:0-235 GCF_000703405.1 Apaloderma vittatum | reverse complement strand
CCCCCCCGGGGCCGCTGCCCGCGGGGAAGGGGCTGATGCCTCTGTGGCTGCCACAGCACTGCGGGACCCTCCTGGTCCTCTGGCCTCCAATCTGGGCTAAAGGAGGGCTGGCTGCAGGGCAGCAGTCCCATGTGCCCCAACCTGCGAAGTGGCAGGAGCTGGGGACAGCAGGCAAGGGCTGCTGTAGGGCCAAAACTGAGCGCCGAGACCCTAACGGGGCTGTGTGTGCCCTTAG
>NW_009697728.1:0-25573 GCF_000703405.1 Apaloderma vittatum | reverse complement strand
GGGGAGGAGGCCGGTGCCTCGAGTGGGAAGGTAAATTCGGACAATACTTGGGGATGTGCTGGGTGACCCCGGGGGGTTTGTGTTTGTGTGCTGTGTGTTTTGTTTTGTTTTTCCCCTCTCCCTTTCCTCCTTGTTTTTATCTCCTTCTGGCGTAACAGCAGTGTTTGGCCCTTTGTAATCAGGGTTAAGATTCCATCTCTTGCCCCAACCTGAGCAATACTCGATTTTTAAATTTTTTTTTACGGTCGAGGTTTAACAACTTTGTTCTGAGCAGAGATTTTTATTAGCCAGATCATGAGTAAGGAATTTCCTTTATTAAGAGCGAGGGAGGTGGGGTAAGGGGCAGCGTTTATCTCACAGTGTTTTAGTGCTGGTCGAAGCCGTTCGCCCGGTGATGAATTTTACCCACTTCCCGCTGTGTCTCCCCAGGTTTTTCAGGAAAACCCAAGGGTTGGCGTTAAAAGTTCTCGTAGGCCACACAGCTCGCAAACAATGGCAGCGCTTTAATATCCAGGCTGAACTTTCCACCGAAAAACAAAACCGAACCCACCCAACCCAAACTCTCTTCCAGTTTGCGAGTGAACTTTTCGAAACGTGCGTCTCATGCAGCCTTATTTCTAGTTTTTTTTGATCGTTTTAGCTTTGTCCATTGTATTTTTCGCGGAATATGGAATTGGGGCAGGGACACTCTGACCGCGGAGCTGTGCTCTGCGCGGATTAAAACTGCCCCTTACGCCACCGCTTGCACTTCAAACTTCCTTGGAGATGTCTCCGAAGTGTGTTTTGGTTTGTTTTTTTTTTTTGTTGGTGCTTGTGGAACATCCCATAGTCTGAAATATTTTGCTTGTAACCGTAAGGCGGAGCGGTTTATTTACATGCTGTGTTTGGGGAAGGGAGAGCGTTTGGGCACGGTGTAGCAGTGAGGGGGGAGCCTTTGTTTGTAAATACTTAACTCTTCCCAGCAAACGCTTTACCTCGGGAGAGCTTATTATATATTTTCACGAAGAGTTTGGGATTGCGAAGGGCCCTCGTAGCCATTAACGGCTGCGCACCCGCTGAATGAATGTCCGCTGCCATGGAGGTGACTTCACGGGCTTCTGATGCTCCCCGTGCGCTTTGAATGACAGGATTCAGCTGGCCGCTACGATTCAGCTGGCCGCTACGTTTAACGCGGCATTTCTATAAAAACACGGCTTGGAACTAAACTTGAACTACCCAGAATGCTCCGTTCCCCTTTGCTCCCTTTCAAAATGTCGCCTTTGCCAAGTTTTCCCTCTCGAGCGCGGAGCTGCCTCCTCCTCGTCCGTGTTAAGAGACGGAAGAGGAAGCGCCTGCGAGCGGGAGGCACTCGTGTGTGGATCTTCGGGGCACCTCGGCTGAGATTTTTCCAGGGTTTAAAAACAAAATACAAAAAATACGAGACCTCAGGTTTTGTAGTAACGCTGTGGTTGGCGATCTGCGGGCAAATTCAAGCAGGGATGGATTTGTGCCGGGGAGCGGAGGGGGAGCTCTGGCAGGAAAATAACTTTGTGGCTGCTGGCAACTTTGTACCAATGAGGTGTGTTTCCACTGCAAAGAGGGGCTTGTGGCACTACGGAGATACTTCAAGTTTTCAGTGGATTCATAGTATCTTCCTACATAAAGATTCTTTTAAGGCTGCCCTGAGGTAACTTGTAACCTCTGTTCGTAGAGGCTGCTCAGATTTCGTTGTCTGCAATGAATATACACCCCAACCTCGCGATATGTTGAATTTCTACCAGTAATTGCTGATTTTTTTTTTCTTATTCCTTAGAGGCGCTTTATTTCTTCATCTCAGGTTACTGAAGATTTTTGATGATGTTATTAAAGGAAAACTAACAGAAAAATGCCATTAAATTGTAGTATTTCATTCTTAAAAATCAGATTAATAGTATCGAGTGTTGTCACAGTGTTTTCTGAAGTATTTGGGGAAAGGCTGTGATTTCGAGCCTTTTGGAAAGGCAGAGGAGTTAGCTCTGAATGTTACTGGTGTTTGAATTTGGGAGGTCTCGGAATGGGTACAAAGCCTTGCAGAGCTGCTTGTTTATGTGGCCGTGGAGGCTGCGTGTGTGTGTGTCAACAAGTGCACGTTGTAGGTGCGGTTAAAAAACGTTACCTGTGCAGGTTTTACAGTCGGTGTGTTCTGATTCTGTTCTCAGCGGGACATAAGTTTGGTCAAAGGGGTGATTTGGGACTTTTGTTTTTCTGGAAGTGCCAACTTTCTCCGCTGTTAGAAAATTGTTCTTGGAAGTTGCTTTTAGTTGCTGACTGTTGTTCTGAGCTACTATGATGAGCCGAGAGGAGACAGAGCTGCCTTTCAGGCCGATGGAGCTGCTGCCGGGCTCGGGGCCAAGGTTTGCAGCCTTGCAGGTACGAGGGCAAAAGCCTTTTCGTGCTGGTGTGCAGCTGTGGTGGGAGTGTGTGGGGCTGAACACCCCCCCACCCCACCTGGATTTCATCCTTGTAACTCTCTGCGGTATTTGTGCGGTTGGATTTAGGTAACTAAAGTCATAAGCAAGCAATCTCCTTGACAAAAATAAATTATTCTGCCTATACCATGCCTTTAAAAACAAATTCGATTTGTGTGCACTCTCTGCATTGGCTGAGCGTTACATAACAGGGCAAACACTTTTCCATTCACACGTGTAATGTCCTTATTGCTCTCGGGATCAGCTGATAATGTTGTCTTAAAACAACAAACAAACTTGTGTGGTTTTGTGCTGCTGGGATGCTATCAAAATATTTGGAGGGGGTAGTAAATTAGTGACTTGCTGTCAGCCTCATCTGCCAGTTGTCCTTCTGCACACGGGTGGGTTTGGGTGTATGTAAAGATTTCAGGGTATTTTTGGTGTCAGATGGTTTCTGTGACTCGTCCAGCTTTCCTCCCGGTGCCGTCTCCAGCGGGACGGGAGCTGCTGCTCTGTCTCTGGAAGGTTCTGCTGAGATCGTGGGCTCTGAGAGGTTAGCTGCTCTTTCTCCAGAAATTCTTGTACAAAACACACCGGTGTGATTTACCATCTCGGGACCAAAGCCAGTTTTGGAGTTTGCAGGAAGATTACATGTGGCGTTTGGGACTTACTTAACTGTATAAGCAAGAAATCCAGTGTTTTAGGTGTGCATTTGGGGGAAAAAAACCCAAACAAACCACCTGTTGCCTTGGTGTTTTGCATGACTGACTGAACACATCTTGATACAGTGGGACTCGTATATTGATTGAACATTGGCCTGTAGTTTGTCAGGTATAAACAAGCACGGCAGGCACTGATGGTGTAATTTGCCTTCCACTGGGTTTTTCTTTTTTTTTTTTTCTTTTTTTTTTCCCTAGCAATTTTCTGCGGCAGCACTCAGTTGGTGCTTTGTCCATCACGTCACTCGGCATCCTGATTTCAGTGTAACGAGCGCCTCGTGTGAATCTCGCGTGTACCGATAACGCTTTGCTGCACAAAGCGCGAGATTTTTGGCTAGCGTGCCTTTTGACAGGACGGTTTGGTCGCGAGGTAAACGGAGCGAATAACTGTTAAAAAAAAAAAACCCCACTGGATCTGGCATCGTGGTGTTTCCCCGCGCCGGTCGCGAGATGGGTGTGTTATTTAGTGTGTAAAGCTGAAGCTGTAAGGATTACACGTTTTCATTTCCTTCTGTTTCTCGCCATCTCTGCCCCTCTAGGTGCTGGTGGAATGAGCGTTGCGTGTGTTTTGAAGAGAAAAGCAGTACTCTGGCAGGACTCGTTCAGCCCCCACCTGAAGCAGCACGCTCAAGATACAGCTAATCCCACCATGCCTGTTGTATTGACATCTGGAACAGGGTCCCAGGCTCAGCAACAGCCGGCTGCAAACCAGGCGCTTGCAGCAGGGACACACTCCAGTCCTGTTCCCGGATCCATCGGAGTCGCAGGGCGCTCCCAGGACGACGCTATGGTGGATTACTTCTTCCAGAGGCAGCATGGTGAGCAGCTTGGGGGAGGAGGAAGTGGTGGAGGCGGCTATAATAACAGCAAACATCGCTGGCCTACTGGGGATAACATTCATGCAGAACATCAGGTAAAAAAACCAAACCAACCAAACAAAAAGTTCGATTTTTTTTTTTTTCTCTCTCTCTCTCTCTATTTTTTTTTTCTTTCTCCCAAACTCACCAGCGTCGACGCATCGGGCTTGTGATAGATGCTTGTAATGACACTCGTTAAAGTTTAAGCTGGTTATTATTGTGCGGTCGGAAAATGGCAAGAGTCGTGCTTTCTGTTTTCTCTTTTCAGGGTTGCGGTGCCTTGGTTAGCTCTAAGCTGAAACATTTCTGCTCTTGAGGGTGTTGAAATCCTAAACCACTCTCTGTGACAGTCAAATGCGTGTTTTGCAAAATGTATCATTCCCTTTATTGATTTTCTTTTTTTTTGTTTTTTGTTTTTTGGATGGGTGAACCAGTGTAGCAGTGGCTGCTGCTGCTTTTCGAATCTGTTGCTGTAGTTAAATAATTCTTATGTAATGGTATTACAAAACTGCCAATGCATGTAGGTTGGGCTTTTACCATTCCCAATACTGAAAAACACAGTTCTGGAAGTTGCTGGTAATGTGTTTTCTTGGATTTCTTTGCTTGTTTGTTTTGGGGTTTGGTGTTTTTTTTTTTTTTCCTTATAATTGGGAGGGGAAGGGGCTATTAATGTGCTTAGCTGAACTGAGAAAAGCCTTAAGAATGTTGTGAAAGAGTGCTTTTAGAAACACAGCTAACTTCTTACAGCGCCTTGATGTTTTTAAAAGGGTAGTGGGCCAAAACGTATCTCAGTAGCAGTGTTTACTAGAAGTCTGTTCAGTAGTTGTGTTGTCAGATGTGCTGTGAGTTAAATGAGCGTGTGACTCACTCTGGCTTTCGTCTGCGACCTGTAAGGAACTCGTCACGAGAGAGATGTGCTTCGTCTGCTGAGGGCACCACTTGAAGCGTAAACACGCTTTAAAAACAAACGGTTCCCACAAAGAGTAGCAGACCGAAGCCTCTTGCAACCTCTGTGAGTATCTCCTGCCTCTGGTTTTTCAAATAAAAGCGAACGAGCCCTCGTTCCCTCCGCTTGTGCCTCCCTGGGGGATGTGTTGCCATCCAGACCATTTAAAAAGCAAACATTGCAGGGGATTTTGCAACCTCGCTCAAGTCAGTGTGTACATCAGCAAAGAAGTAAACGCAACACCCTGTTAATTTGTTCTGGAAGAGAAATCGCATAAAATAATGCATTATGAGCTAAGCAACTAGAAGAATATTGTGCTTATTCCCTTGTGTGGAACCGTAGTATTTCGTTATCGCTTGAGAGGAAATGAGATGCAAGTTCTCTGTTAAGTGTCCAAGTTTTCAGGCGCTAAATGTAAAACTGCTTTCAGGAGGCATCGATGGAAGAGATCTTCATGTGCTTTATGTTGTTGAAGTGAGCAAAAATTTTGTACTGAAAGGCTGCAACTTGCAGGTTTTTCATATGAAAGCTGCCGTGCCGTCTGGTGTCGAGATGTTTAGGCAGAAACTGCTATTGTTTGGACATTTTGTGGAACGATGACTTCTTGAGTTAAAATGAACGTCATAAAATTCTTAATTCCTTTTTTCTCCAACTCATACTTTCATCTTGCTTTCTCTGAAAATCCCTGAAAGCAAAGACAGCAAAACTCACTGGAGACTGAGGGGGTGGGGGACGGGACACCCAAATCCCGCAGTCGTTAAAAATTTCACTGATATTTGAGGTATTTTTACACTACTCTTTAACAACCAGAAGACATAAATTAATACTCGAACAAAAGAATCCAGTGTGTTACAGAGACTTGCCCTAATGTCAGGATGTGTTCCTCAGCTCGGTTTTCTTCAGAAACTTCTTGAATGAGATGACCCTAGTAAACGTACCTCTTGATGGAAGAAAAAGTTTAAATGAACTTTTAACAATTAACAGATGTGTTCTTTGGAGGCAGAACACTGCCAAGAAGGTTGTATGGGCAAACAGGCTACAGCAGCACACGGTGTGCTGCTGTCTCTTTCTCTGTGATCTGAAGCTCAAGAGATAGCCACTGTAATGTGATTAACGTCAGAACCTTATCTGTTCTACTTCCTGGTGGTTTTAACGTTGGCTGTAATGGATGTGTCGCGCAGTCCTGATGTTTTGCGTTCAGCACGCATCTTTAAACCAATCCTTGTGTTTCGCTTCTTGCAAGCCAGCTCTGAGGTGGGCAGTAACCTTTCTTCTCGTGGGTCATGTTTGATACCGTGTGCTCCGGTGATTGCCGGGCAGTTGTATCTGTGTGTTTAGTGCTTCAGCCTTTCTTTAGTGCCTCTTTTCCCAGGGTTTTCTCTTTTACTCCTGGGAAGCAGAATGCAGGATATATGTAATCCTAGTATTGCCACTCCTTTTGACTTTCTGGCCACCTCTGCACCTACTTCTTAAATTTTCAATTCCTTGGAGAAAGAATTAGTGTTATGTGTGCAAAAATGATTTAATTCAGTTTGGGCTTAGCCAGGATACAACTGAATTTGTCCTTGAAGAATAGAAGTGGAAATGCTGGGACGTGCAGAGAGGTGGGGAATCATTATGGATGTCTGCACAGTCTCAATTTCTTGTAGATACTTCTATGTTCCTGTACTTTTTGATTTTAGACTTTCAAAGATAATGCAGTGAGGGCCCTTGCCTTGTTGCCTTGAAGACTGGTTAGGAAACTCGGTAGCTAAAAGATAATGGGACGTCAGAAAAAAATAATTATAAGGTAATATAGGTTAATGCCTGCCTAGAGCTTGGGAGGTCGTAATTAAAGGTAGAGGGATTTTTTTAATTGTTGAATCCCAGTTTCTTCTTTGTTGCGTATGTAGGCAGACACCTGTCTCTGTTGGTGATAATACTCCAGTGATTTTTACCAAATGATAGCATTTCATCATGTCTCATTAAATAGCTCTGAGTGTTGTGAGTCAGAACTTATTTACGGGATCCTTGCTTTTCATTTTTCACCGTGCCGGCTGTTCCTCCGTGTCGTTAGTTCATACTTTGACGAGCGGCGCTGAGTGGCTTCGGTTGGGATGAATTAAGATGAAGTTTCTCTGCTCCCAAGGAAACAGCCAGTGTCCTCTTGTTATGAACAGCAGGAGGACGAATGTTCTTTTTTATATTTTTTACCTGCAGACTTTATCTTCCTTTTGCATTTTCCGATCCTCCTTCAGAAAGGGAGGAGAGGAGGCATAATTATGTTTATATACAAAATTAAGCAATTAAGGTGCTACTATCATTTTGTGTCTTTAGGTGTCGAAGATACACCGTCCACACATCCTCCTGTGTTTATAAATTTCTCTTTGTTCTTGCAGACGCTGCAGTAATGGTGCAATCAGGGCTTTTTTTCCCTATTCTCTGAACTCCTAAGTGAAACTGTAGCTGTCTGCAGCTCCAGATACTTAATCGCTAAACTTTAAATGAAGATGCTTCCCTCAGCCTGGTATTGACTGCAAAATGTAGTCGCCTTTTTTTATTTCCAAAAATCAACAAGATGACCTCGAGTGTCAGCATCCACCAGAAAAAAACCAAGGTGACCTCGAGTGTCAATGTCCACCAGTAATTTTAAGATTCAAACTGAAGAGGTTGAGGCTTTCGTTCGTGTACGTTGCCTGATGAGTCTTCAGGCTGTTTGGGCGGACGGTTAGGAGAGCTGCACTAGACTGTTCTTGTGCTGTTTATCCTGCAGAAACTGGGTCAGAACCTCTCTTCACACGTGTGAGGACTGAGGCACGAGGTGACTCCGGAGGAGTAACAGCCTGGGCTGGGTTCGCCCTGGTTCTGAAAGGCTGCGCGTCTCGTTACAAATCCAAACAGCCATCCGCTGCTCCCGAGGGCAACGACAAGCCAGTCGAGAGGTTCAGCTGGGAGAAGTTATCAACACTGAGCAGATTTTTAGGAAAATTGGCTGGGTTTTCTTGGCTGGGGTCTCTTGTGGCTTGTGCCTGCATGTATCTTCTTGAACTGGAGCGGAGAGAGAGTTTCCCTGGTGGTGGTCCCTTCTGAATTCCAGTGAATGGATCTGCTCAGACTGTCTCAATTGCACTTAGGGTAATATGGCAGTTGCGGAGCAGAAACAAATGATTTTAGGGATTTACTTTCTTTGAGAGCATGTTTAATTAATAATTTGAGACAATAGAACTCTGCAGGGATCGTCTTGTTGAATGTGGGGAATTTTTCACATATAGTTGGTGAAGAATAGTGAGAGCAGCGGGGCTGGGACTGGATTTTATGCTCAGCTTTGCCTTTTGGCAGCGTGACTGGGCAACTTCTTAACCGGGAACTTGCATTCAAGTGGAGACAGAAGGTAGTTCTCCTGGCAGCTGCCCTTCTGGAGCATTTCTACTCGAGCTGTGCCGCTCGATGCTGGGGAAGCGCCTGGATTTGACGTTTGACAATGTTTGGTGCCTCTTGGCGGGCACCATGACCAGAGCTTGCCTTGAAGTTGTAGTGAGGGCCTCTGAAAAGATCTTGGAAACTAAGGAAGCAGAAGCCCTAGCATTCACTCTTCCAAAGTGAAATCCGGTTGAAGTGACAGTTAATTCTTCAGGACGGAGATTTTCTGATCTGCCTGTTGAAAGCACCTAGTGTGAGGGCTCCCATGGGCCAAATAATCTGGCTTGTCGTCTGGACTAGAGTTGAAAGCACGGAGCGAGGTGTATGCTGCGTGACAGGACCCGTGGCTCTGTTCTTGTGGAACGTTTTCTGATGTACGTTTCATTAAATCTGTTGAATTTTATTGGGTACTTCTTGTATCACTGGGGCCTGGTTAGGGCTTTTCTTAACGTTGATGCCAAAATGGCTGTGCTGACTTGATACCCGCATAACTTAGAACATAATAACCTTGCCAGAATGTCTCCTTTGGCAGATTTGTTTTGTAGAGATTTCTCTTGTAAAAGAGTATCTTGAGGGTGGAGAGGGGGAACACTTGATTTAATTTTCCTGCTTGATGTTGCCCTTTGAAAATTCCTCTTGAGGTAGAAGGAGGGTGAGCAGATTGGCTAATATGGGTGTTTAAGGTTGGATATTGGAAAATCCTTCTCTTGTAGTGGGGGAAAAACACTCTGAAATCTTCAGAAAGTCAGTTGCAGACTCTGCTCCCTCTGAATTTGTAGGTTTTACAGTCCCTGACAGGCGACACCTGCCCCTTGTTGGGATTGCACAAGTGACCTGGTGTGCTGGCTTTGGCATTTCTCTGCGGTCTGTCATCTTTGTAGTCTGCTTCCTTGCTGGGGTGCTTGCTTAGGAAGAGCAAAGATCTTTTCACACTGTTGAATCTGCAGGTTTCAGGGTTTCAAGAAGTCTTCCACGTATTTCAGTTAATATATTGCGCCCAAGGGTGTTTTGAGTAGAGCTTTATTAGAGTGTAGCTTCTGCTCGTTTTCTTCCTCCTCTCTCTCCAACCTTGCTTTCCTCTTATCAGCTCTTTTGTGGTTTGCTGAGCTGTGTGACCTATCGGTGCCTCTGCAGAACAGGTTGTGATACTCGTAGCATTTTTGGGAATGGGTGAAACTTTGTGTAAGATCCAAACCCTATAATCCATCCACGGTAGCCTCTTCCTTGCAAACTGACGCGATTAATTTTGACTGCTGATGGGAAATGTCCTCAACAAAGACCTGTTCCAGAGCGCTAAATGTAGCGTTGCCTGGGTCTGAAAACTTACTTTTAGGTGTATGCTGAGACAATTTTCTCCGAGTGACGATTTTGCGGGGCTGCGAGGAACAAACTTGCCTTTGTGAGTGGATCTCATGATGCCACTCTCCCTCTGCCGAGCGACCTGCTCTCAGATATCGTGTCGCTCCCCTTCCTTTGTTAAGGATAACTTTTGTTCTAGGGCAGTTGTTTTTACTGGGAGCATCTGACTGTGTTACTCGCCCTGGACAGAAGCTGTGCTTCAGATCTTGATTCTGCGCTGGGGTGAAACTCGACTGGTCTTAAAAACTCAAATTAGCCCTTTGCCAATGGTCCGTGTGGGACGGGGTCACTTGTGTCTGTTTCTGACAGAAGTTCTGAGCCTGGCACTAGGATGAAACGTTGCTGCCTCCCTTCTTTACACCTTCTTCCCTCTGAATTTAAACCTTGGAAGGTCAGAGTAGGAGTGGGAGTGAAAGGAAGAGCCTTCCCCGGGGGTCAAACGAGCCAGATCTTAGTGTAGCCCCGAGGGTTTGCACAAAAGCATCGATCCCCACCCACGCCTGGGAAGCAGAAAAGATCTTTTTCCCAAGGTATTGCCAGCTCCAGCAGGGCAAAATTAAGGTTGCTGCTTCTGTAACCCAGTATTTTGGAAGTTTGCAGCCTGACAATATGCACCCAAGACATGGCAGAGTAACCAAAATTCCATGCTCATGAAGCACTTCTTGGCGAATAAAATTTCAGGAAAAGCCACAATTAGGTAACGAAGCCGAGCCGTTCGGAAAGGCTGCCTTTCTTGCGTTTATTTCTGTACCCTGAATCATTAATCATCCTGGCCAAATGCCATGGAAAGCATTAGCCAATCGGCAATTTCAATAGCTTTTTGCTTCGGATGCTAATGGTAGTAGCAATTCTAATGATAAATCCTTTACTACAAAAATAGTAGTTAAACCACCTAATCCTGTCTAATACTTGTGACTTCACATTCTTTCTTTACTGACTATTGTTATAGGGGAGCACTAAAAATAGTGCTGTAATCAGTTGATGGAACAATGTATTTTAACCCTGGATCTAGTTGCTCGTGGCGAGCCTGTTGTTGACAGTGTGTGGTGCTTTTCTTACTGTCAGCTGGTAAATACTTTTTTCCCCTCTGCTGGATACTATATATGTGTGTGTGTGTGTGTGCATGCAGGGTAGATATTTTTTAAATAACGTGCTGTGTGAGCTGTTCAAACAAGACAAGGCAGTCTCCCACAGCTGAGTAGGAGGCATTTGTTTCCGTCTGAAATTTGTAAACCTTTGGTTAATGTGAAAAGCTTTAACAACTTGTGAGTATAGAAATCAAATGCTGCAAAGTGTTCAGGCTGTTGAACCAGCTATATTTTTTTTTTTTCTCCTCTCCATTCTCAGGGTGTTTTATTTGGGCAGCAGCCTGAGTGTTTTTGATGTTTCTTGTTCTTACTGCATCCATCTTAGTGTTCTTGTAGTGTGACCTTTTTTGAGGAATGCTTTACTAGAAAATAAAGACTTGTGGGTTGGGGTTTTTTTCTGTTACAGATTGAGCAAGACTTAAAATGCGGAGAACTAATGGATGGAAACTTTACAGGCCACTTGCCTTTTCACACTTGCTGAGTGCCCAGGTTAAAAATAAATAAACGTCCCAGTAATAATCGCACTTTTGAGGTGCTCCAGCTGAGCACTTGTGATTTACCTCTGCAAACAGGGAGAATTTGGCATCTCTCACCTCTTGTCTTCTCACAGAAACAATCCAAATGCTATTCATCTCGGGGGCTGAGAGATCTCAGCAGTTTGATCCATCCTGACAAGTCAAACAGTAACACAATGTTCTGCGTTACTCTGCAGGAGTAGGAAAGCAAAACAAGTGGTCTCGTAGCAAGGTGGTCCCAGCGAGCTCGTGCGGAGCTTAAATTGCCAGAGGGCTCCCTCCGGGCTCTCCGGGAGCGCAGCCAGCGTTGGCAGAGACCGAGGAACAAGCCCTTCTCGGGGGTTTGTGGTCCCAGCGCCCAGTCTTTGCCTGTGCTCTTGTTGGCCAGGATGATGGAGAAGTTGAGGATGCTTTGCCCGGAATTCCTGATGGGAGTATCTGTGGGATAGCCTGGAGCTGGTTCGCTGGGCTGGCGGGCCCGAAGGCTGCAGCCAGCCCTGTAATTTACTGTAGATCAAAAGAAAATTTGAAAGCAGCCATTTACATGTTCCAACTTCACAAAATCCCGTCTTTGCAGTGCCCGTCCTACCTCGGGTTTAGCCGATGCCGTCCCTTGGGGGGGTTTGCCTCCTAGTGGGAAGGAGAATTGAGGGAGGGGGTGGTGGGGTAAGCAGTGCTCTGATCCAAGGGAGGGACAGCTGGGGGCAGGACGGGAGGTGCTGGGGCAGGAGAAGGGCACCTCAGAAGTGGGGCCACGATGGGAGCGACGTTAGGGAGAGGGGAAGTGGAGGAACTGCAGAGCTGGGGCTCGCAGAAGCAGCCTTCGAGTTTGCTTTGGTTACCCTCCTTAGCATAATTGGCTTCATAGAAATAGATAGCTTCAACTCTCTTCAAGTGCTGTTACCGCTTCTAAATGCAGATATTTATCTGTTTGAGCTGCCCGACATCAAAAAAATAAAATAAAAATCATAAGCCCTCAGGCTTTGTGGTGCACTTTCAGAGGCAATCTTTTAGATCAGCTAGAACATTTCTCAGCTTCGTTTTCTGCAAAGGACTTTCTAGTTTGTTTTCTTACCTGTTTTTTCTTCCGTATGTTTGACTGACTTTTTTTTTCCTTTAATTCCACCTGTCCTTTCTCTTGCTGGGCAACTTCACTGGCATAAGGAGGAAGAAGAAAAACCCTTTGTGATCAAGAGTGAAATTTAGCCTTTGATAGTATCGCTGTGTGTCTGTCTAGGTGAATGTAAATTCTACATAAACGAGAATTCCTTAATATATAGGGCTAGTGTACAATCCCCCGAGATACCCGCAGATCATGAAGTGCGATACGGTATTGCACTTTGAATTTGTATGTAAAGGTCATATTAGCAATCATATTTGCTTAAATAAGGTGCAGTATTAGCACTGGTTAGTGACATTAATATTTACTTAAAATTACAATTTTGCTGGTAGCTGTCTGTTTGGGGCGGGGAAAAAACCCTTGGATTATTCTAGAATAAAAAATACGGTACTGGAAATCCGAAAGGTAAATGTACTGTTGCTCTCATGCTAATTTGTTAGGTCTTTCAAATCCCTGTTTAGTAATCGTAAGGACAGTTTGGGGCCCCGGTTCCTGTTAATTTAACTGACTGCAGAATTCCTTCTGACAAGTGCCATTTAGCCCTGTGGGCCTTGTTGTTTGCTGGGTTAAAATTAACTGGATTTTTTTAGTACCAGCAGCGTGATGTGTCCTCTCAGGTGCTTGGGCGCTTCTTTCTGCGGCCACGCTGGTGCTTTCACGGGTTTCCCTGCTCAGCCTTTGCTGTCTTGAGGCTTCCTGGTGCTGGGGACATCAGACCGAGTTTTGGGTTGTTGGAGATGTAGCAGGAGAGGTTTGGTCCTGCTCTCTGGCTGTGGGTTGTTCCCTCCACTGTCACCCTCTCCTGGGAGTTGTTCAGGCCCTCGAGTCTTTAGTGATGCCTGGGATGATCGCCTGAGTCCACTTTGCTCTTCTATAAGAAAAAAAATGGGAAAACTTCTAAATACGGGCAGTTTCTGTGACAGAATATGTTTTGGGGGGCGCTCAGGGGCAGGGAAGAGTGTCGTGCCTGGGTCTGTGGTGTGACAGAGGTGAGCAGGAGGTCCAGTACCAAGTGGCAGAGCCCAGAACATCTTTAGCTGCTGGAATGTTGCTCTCTCTATTTCTGGTGTAGCTATATAAACTCAAAAATGTTCCAGGTACAGACAAGGACAAGTGTCTCTGTGGCTCTGGGACCAGGCAAGCATTTCCTTCTGAGTCGCTGTCATTGAGTTTTGCGATGGTGAGGCCCTCTAATCTTATTTAAAAAGAGAAGAAGTGTCAGGTAGCCGTCTTACACAGCACAAAATTACCTGCGTGCTGCTTGAGGCGTTGGAAAACCCGCAGTGAATACGTTGGGTGCAGAGTTTCTGAGCAGCTCTTGTGCTGCGTGGGAGGTTGCGTTGTGCGAGCGGCCGCTGACCTGGCGAGAAATTGGTTTGCGTTGTTGCAGTGTGCAGTAGGTGAGAGCAGAAAACCCTCCGTGTTTTGTCTTGTCCGCTCTGGAATAGGCGCTGGGTATCTGCTGTTGAAGCTTGGAAAGGCTTCTGTCGCCTCAGCGTGTCTGAGGCCAAGGGCTTTTATTCAGGGGACTGAAAACGAGATGTAGAGGTCTGACCTGGAGCCACTGTGCAATGAGCAGTACAGCTGTCTCTCGCTTTATTGCGTGTTTTTCAGAGCAAAAGTGAAAATTGGGTAAGAGATCAGTCTGAGATCAGTCTGAGCGAAACAATCGGATGGGTTTACTCCGGTTCCTTGGCCCGGTTTGGGCGCTGGGTGAATCTGCTTTGGGGTGTGCACTTCGACCATGCGGACGGGGAATTATTAAGAGTCGGTGAAGCGGCTGGAGTGTGTTATAGTGACACACATATTAGCCTGTGTGCAAATTAGGCTTCTCGAACGAGTTTCTCATTCATTTTGGTGAGATTTACATAATTCCTGAGTGCATACGCAGCGTTTAATGGGCAGGGGAGGCATGTTCTTGTGCAGTGAAATCGCTTTGTACCTCCCGTTCAGCAGCAACGTGGCTGATGTGCAGAGCCTTAATTTCATTAGTAGGCTTCAGGAGCAGGCTTGCTGCTTTTCTGCCTTACCGGAAAGCAGGAGCGCTCCTGGAAAGAGGCAGGGAGCTCTGGTCTGGGTGCTTGGTGAGGGTGTGCACTGCTCGTTTTGCCTTGGGGAGGCAGCGTCCCTGGAGGAGGCTGAACGAGGGGTGCGGCCGGTCGGCTGCTGCTGGCCGAGAGCAGGAGTCAGGGTTTGTTGGATCGCTTGGGAAGCGGTTGGGAGAGCAGCTGAACCCTCCTGATGTTTCTCGAGCTCACCTCCTCCTCTGAGGAACCAGGTTGTCGTGTCGCATCCAGATGTCAGGGCATCGCTTCCTTGGGCAGCCGATTTGTCTTGGCGTTGTCTTCTGGATTTCTTTCAAAACTCTGGTTCAGTGACCAACCAAATTTTCTGGTAATCAAATCTCATTGACGTTAGCGCTTGTCTGCGAAGAAGTTCTTTCTCTATGGACCTCCTTGTTTCTCGTGTTTACACCACGGTGACCCTGCTCTACATGTCTGCGCTCGTTATGGGTCAGTGATGCTTAACAGGAGCTGATCCCAGCGAGGTGGGAGATCCTCTGTGTCGTTTAATTGCCATTGCAGGGAGTTGCCTGCCTTTTGGAGTACTGAGGTGTAGGAAGTCAGGACTTTAGGTTCACATTCTGCTTTTTCAGGAGCTATTTGTTCTTCTTTCAAAGGGAAATGAAGGAGCCCAGTGATGTTTGGGCATACTGTGTAAGAAAATGAGAGGTGTTGTTATGTAATAGTATAGAAGTGTTGAAATGAGAAAAGGACGTTTTTTGGGTGCAGTCTTTGAAAACTGAATAGCGAGCTATCCTGTGTTACAAACAAATAGGTACACTAATCAGTGGAGATAAAGGAACTATGTGACTGAGAGAAGAGGTCTCAAAATTGGTGGTTACATACAGTTTGAGCATACAGTGCCCAAAAGCCAGACACGAAGACCTCATTTAGAAAATGTTTTTATCCATAATTGTTAGGATTGAGACAGAGAGCTCATTAAGGGTCTCACTTGAATATCTGTAATGAATAATGTCTTCCGTTACCTGACCTCTCATAGCGGATAGAGAAATCCGAATTATTTTTGTTCTGCTTTTCATGGTGACTGGGATGAGTTCTATTTGGGAAGGAGATGGAGGCAGCCTGTGTCTGCTGTGTGTCGTCAGACGGGGAGGTTTGGGTGGCAGTTTGCAATCGAAGCTGTGTTTGAAGGGCAGCTTCCTTCAGACCCTTGAGTGAAAATAGCCCTCCCTTAGGTGTGCAGTTAAACCAGCCCGGCATGAAACAGCTGGAGAGCACTTTGCTTGCAGGTTTATCACAGAGTCATGGAGTGTTGGGGTTGGAAGGGACCTCTAGAGATCATCCAGCCCAGCCCCCTGCCAGGGCAGAGTCACCCAGAGCAGTCACACAGGAACGTGTCCAGATGGGTTTTGAATGTCTCCAGAGAAGGAGACTCCACGCCCTCTCTGGGCAGCCTGGGCCAGGGCTCTGTCACCCTGCTCTTTGCCTTTTACCACTCTTACCTTGGTTCCATTCTTGTTGAGAAAGTGCCTGCACGTTCTACGTGGGGCTGTCGCCGGGGTGTCCGTGCAGCTGGAGCTGCGAGGGGACCTCAGCTTGGCAGCGGGGAGTTGGTAGGTCTGAGATCCGACCAAAACGAAGCACAAATATCTCGTAATATCCTTTTCTTTTATTCTAGGAAGGTAGTGTTTTTATTGTTCCTGGGTTCCCATAGCACATCTTCCACCTTTGGGAGTTAATTTTTTTGGAGAAGTTGGGGGGACGTGCTGAGCAGCCTCTGATTGTCCACTGGCGCTTCCCGCAGCACTGCGGGCCCTGGAGCAGGGCCAGGGCGGCCGTGTCACTGGTTTGCTGGGACACTTTAGCAGGGGGAGGAGTAAAAATCACCTACTGAATCTCTTTGTATAGCTTCTCCAGTCCTCGGGTGGCTCATTGAAATATTAATTTGCTACTGCTGAGCTCCTGTGGTTCGGCGCGTCTGGGGGTTGCAGCACTTTTTCAGCCTGAAATGCTTCCTGGAAGAATTTGGTCTCGCATGAGGTAACTGGGATGTCTTCACTGGCAGATCAGGGATGGAGTTGACAGTAAAGGAAAGTCTTTGGTGCTGTAATTTCTGGAAGGCGGAGTCCTCTTTTCACTCTCTGTTCATGGTTGGTGTGATAAGTGTCACCACAGGAGGTGGCAAGACCGAGGCATAACTGAAAATAACTTTGAGCTGAGATACAGCAATAAGAGCGTACTTTATTTTTAAACTGTGATTCTGAGGGACTGGCCATTGAGAGTTTGCAAATTACATAAATATGTATTAGAATCATAGAATGGCCTGGATTGGGAGAGACCTTAGAGATCCTCTAATCCAACCTCCCTGCCATGGGCAGGGACGCCTCTCAACTGGATCAGGCTCCTCAAGGCTCCGTCCACACTGGCAGGGGGCAGCCACAGCCTCTCTGGACAATTTATTCCAGAGTCTTGCCGCACTCACACTGAAGAATTTTTTCCTAAGATCCAATCTAAATCTATTCTCCTTCCATTTAAATCCATTTCCCCTTGTCCTATCACTGGACACTCTTGTAAAAAGTCCCTCCCCAGCCTTCCTGTGGGTCCCTTCAGGTATTGGAAGGCAGCTCTTAGGTCCCCCCCTCAAGTCTTCTCTTCTCCAGCGGAACAATCCCAGCTCCCGCAGCCTGTCCTGTAGCAAAGCTGCTCCAGCCCTTGGGTCAGCTTTGTGGCCTCCTCTGGACTCGTTCCAACAGCTCCATGTCCCTCTTACGGTGGGGACTCCAGAATTGGACGCAGTATTTGAGATGAGGTCTCACAAAAGCAGAGTAAAGGGGGAGAATATAGGTAACAATATGTTACTAATCTTTTGCAAAGTGGTATCATCACAGAATAGCAGAAGAATTCAGAATGGAAGGGACTTCTGGAGATTATCTGTCTGTCCCTACATCTGATACTCTTGGATAAGGTCTATTGAATTTTGGCTTAAAATAGAAATAAGGCATAACTGCAACAAAATCACGACTTGGTGCTGCTGGAGGTAGTGGTGTGAGTAGCAGAAGGCAGACTTAAGGTCAGTGAGCGTGGTGTAACTGCTAGCAGGGTGGTGCATTAGAATCTAAACCAGTTCTTGGGGTTTTGTTCTTTAAACCACCCGTGAGGTATTGCTGGGTTCCTTCCCCTGGTGTAGAGGAGGCTGCGTCCACATCACCTGCTGCATTTCCAGCGGTGACACGACAGAGCGCCGGGAATGGAAGAGAGCCCATAAAGGGCCACAGAGTGGTCACACAGAGCGTGCGCATCACTTGCAGATAAGTGTTTTGTCAACTACTGCCTCTGCTCTGGCAGAAAGGTGTATCCGATCTGTGGGGTTGCAAGGATCATGTAAACACCGAGTAGGAGGTGTGTAGTGTTGCTTCTGTGCCGTGCGATGTGTCTGTGGCTGTTGCAGTGAGCGCTGCGTTGGTACAGGGGTGCTGTCTGAGCAGGGCAACGATGTGGTCTCTGAGCACGTGGTTGAACTTCTGTGCTTTGTCCTCCAGTCCCTAGTTGTTTGGGTTTTCTTTCTTTCCCTCTGCGTGTGTGCTCAGTGGAAGGACTTGCCTGGATGAGATACGGGGATGAAGATCAGAAGTGTTTTCTTGCATTTTCAGCAGCTAACAGTTTGAAATTGCTGCTTTTTTAAATGTCCTAACTGAATCGGTTTCCATCAAGAAGCAGAAAATGGCACAGCTCCCCATGTACATGTATAGCTACAGGTGCTCCAGGTGAGCAAGGCCAGTGTCCCCCCGGGGATGTCCCCGTGCTCCTGCAGCCCCCGGCAGGGATTGCTTCGCCGCTGCCGTTGCCTGGCAAGTCGTGGAGCCCTGGGCAGAGCTGTGGGGCTGCCAGTCTCTGGGGCATGACGGAAAGCCAGCAGCCCCGTCAGGGGGTTCCTTAAGGTGTTTTGAGCCCCAGTTTGTTCCGCTGGATTTCTGCTCTGAGACGCCGTGGGTGTGATAATGAAAACTGGCAACTGATCTTAAGGCATTGTTCACTCTCCTTTCTTCACCCCCTGCCTCCCGTTGCCAATGGTACTACTGAATTTAATTTAATTTGCCTTTTGTTTCTGCTGTTGTGTTTGTCTCTTTCATATCAATGTAATTTGAATATAAATCTGCCTGTTTTATATTTACTTGATTTTTTTCACCTGAAAGGAAATGATGCTGCCTCGCTTGCTATGATTGACTCCCTCACTTGAAATCAGGCAACTCACTGTGAAATATTTAGTCTCTGCAAAACACTTAGCAAAGGCAGTTGTTTTAGTCTTTGTGTGTCTTAAAAGTAATTGCTAGCTTTTTCTTTTCTGCGTGCATAAATCTAACATTATAACTATTGTAGCTTCTGGGAGTATTAAAGGTAAGTCATCTTTCAGAGCTTGCTAACCTTTTTATGTGCTGCAATAGGGAATGTGCCTCGCAGCCTGTTTGATAAGAATTGCTATAAACTGTGATTATCATGAAACCAAAAAATACAGGCGTTTCCTGATGTGTTTTTCTTGCCCATCTATAAATAGGTGCGTTCCATGGACGAACTGAATCATGATTTTCAAGCGCTTGCTCTGGAAGGACGGGCTATGGGAGAGGTAAGTGAAAGGCCTATAGAGGGAAAAAATATAAATCTGTGGTTTGGAGGGGAGGAGGGAAAAAAGAGTTTTTGAAGTTGCTGGAATGATTCTGAACTTGAGAGTTCTCCGTTATGGCTGTGAACCGTGTGTGTGCGTGTGTTTGCTTGAACAAAATAAAAATCCATCTTAGGAGGAGGAACAGCAAATCCTTCCACCTGTTGTATCGCCAAACAGTAAAATACTGGTTGTAAAAGAACAGTTAGAGAGATGTTTTGTGACAAGTGTTACAATACTTGTAGCGTGTTTATTTTGGGACCCAGTGATCTCAGACCCTGTAATGGTGTGTGTTCGGTTTTGTCTGTCGTTGTCTTGCTGCTCTGGTTCCACTCCTGGCCACCTTTTGGCTCTGGTGGCGGGGCACGGGGCTGTGTTCAGAGCAGCCGAGCAACGTGATCCGGGGCTGCAGAGGCGATAAGTGCTTCGGACAGGTCAAAGGACTGAGCAGGAGTTGTCAGATAACGGGTCCTTCAGTTCTAACTCTATAGAAACCCAGCGAGAGTTATTTTCGTCTCGCAGCGCGGTAAGGAGGTGGCAGATTTGAGGGAGAGGGCCGTTGGTTTTCTTTGAGAGAATTTGCCTGGTTTTTGGGGACTTGAAAGAATAGGAAGTTACTGCAGTTGGCTCCGTAAGGTTCCTTGAAAATCAAATGCAACTGCCGCTTCTCCTTCCCTCGTTCCCTTTGCCTTTGTAGTCAGTCCCTGTGGAGGTTTGTGGAAAACCAGAAAGGAGAAGATCATGTCTTGTAGGGGGGTGTTAGTGTGCGGCAGGTGAGCTTGCTGGAGCTCTGGTGTCGGGGAGAGCCTGCCCTTTTGAGTTCCTCTCTGGCAAGGTCAGACTAGTTTATTTTTTCCACATTGAGTCCATCCTATCCCTCCTACCCAGGTTAAAAAAAAATAAATAAATCCCCAGAACCCCAAAATTATTGTTTTGGAGAAAACCAAGCAAACTAGGACTGTTGTGTGATGGGATTCAGAAGAAGGTGCCTTCTCAGGTGAAAGACCTCAGGGAATTCATGGTGCTTGGAGCGTCACTGCTCTCCTCTCCTTCCTTCTGCGGAAGATTGTGATACTGAGTTGTGTTTTAGTTTCACAGTACATGGTAGGAAAATCTGTTCCAAATCTTTGTTCCTCTAGGTTATCTTAACCTACATTGAAACTATTGACTAAGAGTAGACAAAAATGATTTACAGAGGAGAAAACATGACATTAAAAATCCATCTAAAGCTGCTGAAAAACAGCTCATGGGTCTCCATATGAAGCGTGCCAGCGAATGATAGGGGTGTGAATGTTCTGTGAATATTATTTTTAACGCCTCACTTGGGCAAGACATTCCTTTTCAGATAAAGAGCTTTGAAAGCCGTTAGGAGAAAGCACAGCACTTGTTCTGTACTTCATGTGGCATTAGGTCATGTTAGCTTAAATGCCTGAAGGCATTCCAAAATATGCTGGGTTTTACCAACTCTTAATTTATTTAGCTATTTCTTGAGAAAAGTGAGTTTGGATTTGGTTTTTTGGAGGAT
The DNA here is from genome assembly GCF_000703405.1 of Apaloderma vittatum. Lineage (NCBI taxonomy): Eukaryota > Metazoa > Chordata > Aves > Trogoniformes > Trogonidae > Apaloderma > Apaloderma vittatum. The sequence continues at coordinate 4,938 of NW_009697728.1, read as the reverse complement.
GTGAGGTTTGCCTTCTGATGATGACTCACTTTTGGGTTTGTTTTTTTTTTTTTCTGTTTCTCCTTGTTGTAACTGCTGCAGAAAGTTTTGGAGATCGCATCCTTTTGTCACTGGGCTTGCCCTCGTACTGGAATGTACATGTTTTTTTCCAGGAAAAGTGACACTTCACCTTTCTCTTTAAGCTAAGACGCTATTTCTTGCTTCTCCTGCTTTTTTTTCCCCTCAGTCCCCCAGTTTTCTTTCTTTATCCACTGAATTTTCTCTGCATTTCCTCAAGATATTTCAACAGAGATCCAGCTGGCCAATTTAAGGACCTGTGTAAACTGAGATCCTCACAGGATTTGCATATTTGCTTTCAAGACCAGGTTGTTCAACTACAGAAGTTGGTTTGTGCAGCGTGCCCTAGCTGTTGGTTAGATGCCTTAGCAAGGCACCGGTGGGTTCCACCCCTCCTCCTGCCCCTGAAACTAATGGAGAAAGTCAGTGTAGTGAAAATATAAATACATTAGGTCTGACATAAATGAGAGGAGCAAATTCAATTTGTATTTCTTGAGCGTGTATCTTCTGGGCTTTACCTGCAAGAAGTGTCAGTAAGCCCCTACTTGGAGCTGTTGGTGAAAGCCTGCAGGAGAGACTGCTTAGCATTTAGTGTATCTTTTTATCTTCATGTTTTCTTGCTTCTTAGTCAGCAACATCATCATTTTAGTGATTTTTTTTTTAATGGAGCTTATGCCCCTGAAGACATCAACTTTTTGTTTAAAGGGTACCCTGAAACAATTAGATGTCTTACCTGGATTTTGACAGTGGAATCATGTTTGGTGATAAACAGATCTGGGAAAGCTCAGAGTGGTTTCAAAATGTCCCCAACTTCCATCTGCCTTGTGGCTGTTTCCATCTTCCAAATCCCACCTGTCCCCACTGCAGCCAGCCTTGACTCCCTCAATATCTGTGCGAGCGGAAGCGCAATTCTGTCTCAAGTGTGAAGCCGAAACCTGCAGAAACCCCTCTTGCCCTGCTCTGAAATCAAGCAGATGTGGCTGGCTGATAGCAAAGAGTCGATAATGTATCCTTCTAAAAAGGGCATCTCTTCTCCCCCTTTTTATAGCGCTTTGCCCAGGCCCTTACCTGTAACGTCTCACTAGGAGCCACACAAGCTTAATGAAATCTTCACTAGTTTTGCATCGAGACCCCCTTTCTCAGCAGGTGTTGAAATAAAAAGCGACGGTGCGCAGCGATTGCTGAAGAAAGAGAACGGCTCTTCACACGTTGCCGGTAGGGACCGGGCGTTTTTGCTGCTCTAACACAGAGCCCAGACCTTGTGCCATCTTCCCAGGTCTTTGATACTTACCTGAGGCTTAACGTGAGCTGTGCAAAGTTCTCTTTCCTTTCCGACCTTCAAGACAGGGAAGCTGGATATCTGCTTCTCTTGGTTTAAATCCCTCTCAGCTGTAGCTCTGTGGTACCCGCGCGGTGTCTTTTTGGGGTGCGCGGAGGGACTGTGCGGTGGGCGTTGTCGTTGGCGCGTGTCCCAATTTAAGGCTTACGTGCGTTTTGGGCTGTGGCAACGTCTTGATTTGGGAGTAGGTCCTGCTGTGAGATAAGCCTGCGTCTAGAATGAAAAAGCAGCTGGGTGAGTTGTGAACTGTGACTTAATCCAGGAGGGTGGGAGGAGGATGGGGACAGAAAGACATTGAGCAGCTGTCAGGTACTTCAGAAATGGGAGGAATTGGACCGAAAAATTTTGCATTGAGAATATTGGGGCTAACACTGAAATCACCCTGCACTTGAAAAGAAGTGCTGGTAAGAAATATGTTCTGCTTCGTCTGGTGAGTATTTAATTATGGGTCTGTGCTGCCGTCCCCTGCGGGTTTCAGTGCTGGAGCCTAGCACAGGTCTGACTGGCCAGAGGAAGAAATTGCTACAACCCCTGTGGCTCCTTGGAGACAAGCTCTTAACCAGCAACGGCCCAAGTGCTGGCTGCTTCACCAGGGCTGTGTTTGTGTCCCCGTGGTGCAATCGGTTCGGTCCCACATAGGTCCCTGCCTCTCCAGTGCTCAGCACTTTTTTTTTTCTTTTAAGTGGAGTGGCTGTGACACTTACACATTCTTGTATCTGATTTAAAAAACAAATAAAAATCCCTAAGGGTCCCGCACATGACGCTGCTTTTGCTGCTAATGCTGCCTTCACGACAGCATTCATAAATTTATGATTCACTGGCAGCTGGACTGGGGAGTACTGACAGTTTTAAATAATGTTTCTGTTCTTTTTTCTTCTTTTTTATTTCCCCCATCCCTCCATTTACCTGGTGTTTGCAGGAGAGCAAAAGCCGTCCTTGCAGGAGCCGTCCAGCTGCCGGTGGCATTCCAGCTCGGATTGCTCCTTGTGTTCCCAGCCTCCCTATCTTGTTTGGTTTTTTTAGATGGCAACGGTTTTTTTTAGGGTAGATAACATCGAAAGGCTTGTAAACCTGCAGCACTACCCAAATGTGACTTGTAAATACATGCTCTGCCTTCTCCTGCCTGTTGCTGGAGATAAACCGAGTTCTCAACTGCACAGATGGATTCTTTTATCTTCATATTTGCCTTGGCTGGAGGGGATCAGGTTACTTAATTTGTCTTAATTCGTAATCCCATCTCAGTGGGATCTATATATGTTGGTTGTAGAATTGCTTTTGTTCATGTCGTCCTCTCCCCTCCTCCCTGCTCTGCTAAATTGAATATTGGCCTAACTCTGTAAGTCCTCCCTAAGAGGGTTTACAAGGATTATTTTCCTACTAGATAGGGTCAATTTTAATAAAAACCGGGGAGCAAATAAACTAGTCCAGTTCTAAACTGCTGCATGTCCTCTTCTTTAGTTTCCAGCCTGAAGAACTGGATGATGTTCACTTAAAGTTAGGATTTTTTATTTTTATTTCTTTTTTGTCCATTGCAACTGACAACTTTCCCTGAAGAAATAATTGTTGTCTTGGCAGCCTGGTGCATAATTTGGTGCAGATGCTGGCTGAACCTCCAGTTTGGGGTGGAGCAGTACTTGACAGAGCAAGGACCCCCGTGGCCATCTGTTAAAATCTGTCTTTTTGGGTTTTCCCCTCTCCAATCTCTCTCTATACATCTGGAATCTATATGTAAAATAAACTTTTATATTCTATTCCTTTCTGCTTATGGTAACAGAGCTTCCAGTTGTGAAGTTTATGCTTCTGGGGGGAAAAGACTGAACTGTAGGGGACGGAGCTGTAGTTGTTTGTGCAGTAAGGGGGGTCGTGTGTGTGCACAAGATAGTGAGAGGGTTTGTTTTTTTTCTGTTCCTATGATTCACTGTAAAACTGTAGGAAGGTGTTCAGGGGCAGTTCTTCAGGATCGAGTTGTTCGTGGATGTTCTCACCCTTAAGAAGGGAGTAACCGTAAAGGGTTAACCCACCCCTCAGCCAGAGAAGATGGTCTCGCTGCCTTTCGTGGTAGTGACCCAGTTTGTAGGGTCAGGAGAAGGGAACTCTTGATTTAAGTGAGTAACCAGAATGTAAATCCAAACTATCCCGATGCAGAGCAGCTTGTGGCTGGGGTTCCTGCAGGTGTCTGGGTTCCCCCCCCCCCCCGCCGTGAGGAGCTGTGCCTGGTGCAGCTCTGCCCGGAGTGGGGCTGAGCCTGGTGCCTCACGCCTGCGGGTGTCCCTCTTGCATCTCTGGCGGATCATTTTGTTATAACTGTGAGCTGAAAGTATCTCAGGAGATGTCGCACACCCGTGTTGGCCATGTGGGTTTGACGGGTGTGAGGACCTCGGAGTCCCAGCGGGCAGTGAGTGTCCCTGGGGCAGCACCGTGCCCTGGTGGCCAAGAGGGACAGTGGGATCCTGGGGGGCATCAAGAAAAGGGCTGGGGAGGTTCTCCTGCCCCTCTGCTCTGCCCTGGGGAGACCATATCTGGAATCCAGGGTCCAGTTCTGGGCTCCCCAGTTCCAGAGAGACAGGGACCTACTGGGGAGAGTCCAAGGGAGAGCTACGAGGGGGATCAAGGGACTGAACATCTCTGCTGGGAAGAGAGACGGAGATACCTGGGGCTGCTCAGCCTGGAAAGGAGACGGCTGAGGGGATTTATTGACGTAGAGAAATATCTGAGGGGTGAGGGTCAAGGGGAAGGGGACAATCTCTGCTCAGTGGTGCCCAGCAATAGGACAAGGAATAATGGGTTTAAGTTAGAACATGGGAAGTTCCACCTCAACATTAGAAAAAACGTTTTCCCTATGAGGGCACCAGAGCCCTGGCCCAGGCTGCCCAGAGAGGGTGTGGAGTCTCCTGCTCTGGAGACTTTCCAACCCGCCTGGACACGTTCCTGTGGGGCTGCCCTGGGTGACCCTGCTCTGGCAGGGGATGGCACTGGCGGATCTCTGGAGGGCCCTTCCAACCCCAACATTCTATAATTCTGGGATTCTGTGAGGGCAACGTTGCAAACTCGAGCCCCAGTACCCAAGTTTTGCAGCCTGCTCTTTGCAAGGGCCCTGAGCAATTTGCAACATGGACCTGAAAAAGATGAGTCTTTCTCAAGTGGGGATTTGAGGGGCACCTGGGACACACAGGGGCAATACTTTTGCCTGCTGAAGACAAAGCGTTGTGGAAGCACAGCCTTCCTCCAGTGAGTTCTGCGGGAGCTACTCGTTTGGAAATGGGCTTTAAATTTTAAAATGGTGGAAAAGAAAAATCTCATTTTGTCATCGGGGTTTATGTTGTGTGAGACAGCGAGTCCCTCAAAGGATCAAAACCAAGAAGGGAAGTAGAACGTAGTGACCTGTAGCAGAACTTCCTCGGAACCTTTACACTTGTTTTCTTCAGATTTCAGGATTATTTTGAAAATGTTGAGCTTCCCTATTGCTGTGACTGTACTTACCAGGCAGTCACTGGGCTCCCTATTTGTTGCTCTTTTTTGTGCTGGTTTACAGGTGCAGATTT
>NW_009697727.1:7328-7669 GCF_000703405.1 Apaloderma vittatum | reverse complement strand
TGTCCTCCAGCAGCTCCGGGATGGGCCGCAGCACCATATTGCACTTGTAGCTGATCTGTGAGCGCTGCAGAGGATGGAGAGGGCTGGGTCAGACCCAGGCGGGTGACACGGCATCTTCCTGCCCAGGACACAGCCCTGCCTGCTCACCCCACCTCCCCAGCTCCCGCCTTCACCTGCCATTTCCGACGGGAGAGGAAGAGCTTCAGGTGGTCGGTGCTGATGACCTTCCCCTTGGCCAGCGTCTGTGGGGCGAGGGGACAGCGGTGTCCCACAGAGCCCACAACAGGCTCAGGGGGACCCCATTGCCCTCGGGTGCTGGGTCCCTGCCCAGGCTCACCTTG
>NW_009697727.1:5919-7285 GCF_000703405.1 Apaloderma vittatum | reverse complement strand
CTGTGTGAGAACCAGCTGGGCTGGGGCGCTTTGGCCAGCCCAGAGAAGGGCAAAAGGGTCTGGCTGCACCCCGGCAGGGCTGTGGAGCCAGCCTGCCCTCAGGCACCCCAATGCACAGGGGTCCCCAACCCTCCCTTGAGCACAAGACTCATGCCGGAGGGGCAGGAGCCAGGGACCTTGCAGCACTCACAGCCTGTCGTTGACCAGCACTTTGATGACGAAGCCCTTGGCTTCCCGGGTGAGGCCCTGGAACATCCTCTCCTCAAAGGCCACGTTGTAGTTGCGGATGTTCATCAGTGTCGTCTTGTCATTCTCCCCCACAAAGGGGGAGATCCCCGTCAGGCTGCCAAGGAAGGGACATTGTCATCGGGCCGTGGGGACATGGGGAAGAGCATGGCAAGTATGGGGGACTGAGGACAGGACACGGGACCCCGACCCTGCTGCCCCAGGGAGGGCACAGGCAGGAGCAGCTGGAGAGGAGGCTGAATAAAAGGACATCCCTCCCATGGAAGCCCACCGGGGGGCACTTACCAGAGGTAGGTGATGACTCCCACAGGCCTGTGGGGAGGAGAACACGGTTACTGCACAGTATGCAACCCCTGGGGCACCCAAACCCTCCCTGGGGCACCCAACCCCTCCTAGCATCACGGGGAGCCCATCATGGACCCCAGGGCCGCCCTTACCAGATGTCCGTGACACTGGAGACAGGGCTCTGGTTGACAATCTCGGGGCCCACGAACTCCGGGGTGCCGTACTTGCAGTACTGCGGCTCGTCAGGCGTCAGCTCCTGCGCGTTGCCGAAGTCACAGATCCGGACCTGCTCGCTGCTTGAATCGGCCATCAGGAGGTTTTCTGGCTACAGGACAGTGCAGGGCAGAGGGGAGCTTGGCAGGAGGAAGGGGCTTCCCCCAGGGAGGGAATGTGCTCTGTCAGCAGGACCGAGCCCTGCGGGTACAGGGCAGGAGGGGGCCGAAGAGCCCCCCGCTCACTTTGATGTCCAGGTGCAGGACTCGGTGCTGGTGCAGGTAGCTGATCCCCTCCAAGACTTGCCGCATATAGGACCGGACCTGCGAGAGAGCAGAAGGCAGGTGGATGCCCTAAGCGTGGGTCGGCCCCACGCTGTCCCTGAGCAGAGTGCGGACTGTCGTCCCCCTGTAGTCTGATCCAATCAGTACTGCACATCCCTGGGCTGGGACAGACCCCAGTGTCCCCAGGCTTCCTCTGTGCTCCATCACTTTTCCCCCGACAGGGTTCACCCACCTCAGACTCACACACCGAGGGCTTCCTTGCCATCCTGTCCAGCAGCTCTTCCTCGGCGCAGCTGGGACCCAGTCAAGGAGCACAGAAATTCCATGTCCCGCTGTGC
>NW_009697727.1:5496-5865 GCF_000703405.1 Apaloderma vittatum | reverse complement strand
CCCGTCCCCTCCAAGATCCCCCCCTCATCCCCTGCACCACGCATTCCCAAAGCAGCGCCCAGAGGATACAGCTCTATGACCATGATGACAGCATTCTTCTTCTCGAAGGCATCGTGGAAGAAGACGATGCGCTCGTGGTCAAGCTGTGAGAGGATGTGCAGCTCCCGCCGTGCCGACTGCTTGGCCTTGGTCCTCCCAGGGATAAACTTAGCAGCAAAGTCCAGCCGGCTGCTCTTCTCAGTCACCCTCCGCAGGTAGGAGAAAGCCCCCCTGCAGTGCAGCAATGGGGATAAGGATGCATAAGAAGATGGGTAACCAGGAGATTCGCCCGTTCCCAAGCAGCCGGGCCAGGCATCTGCTCATGAGGGA
>NW_009697727.1:3821-5313 GCF_000703405.1 Apaloderma vittatum | reverse complement strand
CCCCACCCCCCACCAGCACCCAGGCCCCATCCACAGAGAAAACGCAATCCTGCCTTTGCTCTGGCCACCCCAGCTCCCCAACCTGAGCTGGCACTGGAGCACTCGTCGGGGGCCGAGAGCAGCCCCAGCTCATCAATACCTGGCACACCATGGAGCTCTGTCCCCTGGGTCAGAGCCCCGGGGTGCAATCTGCCACCACTGTGCTGGTGGCCCCGTACCTCCCGATCTCCTCGTGCACATCATAGTAGTCTGTCAGCCGTCGCGCCTTGTGCAGTGCCTCCTCCTCCATGGCAGTATCTAAGCCGGGCACCCAGGCTCTGCCTCCCAGGGCTGGGGACTGGCCAGCCATACCTGCCCGCACCACCAGCTCCGCCTTGCAGGAGACCTCCCCAGCTAGGTTCTTGGCTGTGCAGGTGTAGACGCCGCTGTCAGGCTCAGCAGCGCCCAGCACCACCAGCGAGCACTCGTTGTCCTCATACACAAAGCTCAGGTGGCTGCTCTCCTCCAGCAGCTTCCCGTCCTGGGGGTTGCAGGGGCATCAGAGGGGTCCCATCCTCCCCCCAACCAGTTCCCACCACCCTTTCCCCATGGATGGGGCATGGGGCGCATCCTGCATAACCAGGGAACACAACCCCAAAGCCCCAACACAGCAACCCAGATGAGGCAGTGGAAGGTGTGGGTCTGTGGGTCAGTAATGGGGTGGGGAGGGGTCCCAACCCACCTTGTACCACATGATATCCGGCAGCGGTTTCCCCTCTACCACCACAACGAACCGTGGCGTCTCCCCTTCCTGGGCATCAATATCTTCCATGATAGACTCAAAGCGAGGTGCCTCTGCCGAGAGAGGGGGCATGGGGCACCGCGGGGCAGTGCCATCCCTCTGCCACTGGCACAGGGTGCATGGCTGTGGGGCACTACGAGGACGGGCCAGCCCGTGGTATAGGGGCATGGAGCACCATGGGGCAATATGACCCCAGTACCCACAGGAATGGGATGCTATGGGGTGGGCCACCAACGGCATGTGCTTGCAGCACTGTGAGGCATTCACATACTGGTGTGGGGCACCGTGGGGCAGTGCCACTCATGGCACACGGGCATGGGGCTCTGTGGGGTTGTATCTCCTGGTTACATACGGATGTGGTTTACATGACACTTGTGTGGGACGTTGTGGAGGTGCTCCCTATGGTTCTTGTCCATAGGGCACTGTGGGGCAGTGCCACCCCGTTACACACAGGCATGGGACACTTTGCAGCAGTGCCACCCATAGTATGTGACTGAGGGACACCACGGGGCAGTGCCACCCCATGGTCATGGGGCACGTGGGACACTTCTACCCAGGTCAGACATGGGTATAGGACACTGGGAAGCAGTATCACCACATGGTTCATGGGTTTTCAGCCCCGTGGGTCATTGCCACCCTATAGAGCAGCATCCCCATGGTATAGAAGTATGGAGCACCAAGGAGCAGCGCCGTGCTATGGGGCAGTGTCCC
>NW_009697727.1:3425-3665 GCF_000703405.1 Apaloderma vittatum | reverse complement strand
CCACACGCAGCAGCCGCAGGCAGTGCTGGTCGTCGTCCGGCATCATCACCTCACACACGCCCTCCTGTTCCTCCAGCACCTGCTCACCCCTGTGGGTACAGCACCTGCCACATCACAGCTCCACAGGTGGCCCCAGACCAGTCCTTCGCACCCTATTGCTAGCTTTGCATCCCAAACGGCTGTCAACCCTTAGCACCACACAAACAGCATCTCCCACCCAAAAAAGCCCCCATTCCTGCA
>NW_009697727.1:2915-3301 GCF_000703405.1 Apaloderma vittatum | reverse complement strand
TGCTGGGCGTGGGGCAGGTGATGGGTGCAGAACCATGTCCTACCTCTTCCAGGTGACAGTGGCCTCCACGTGGTTGATGGTGATGGTGATGGAGGCTGGCTGACCCTCCACCACATATACCACATCTGGCTTGTCCAGGATGACCGGAGCCTCTTCCAGGTAGGGACCTGAAACACACATTATCACCACCCCCTCCAGACACCACGTCGCCCAGCCCTGGGCAGCTCACCACCTCACTGGGGACAGAGATCCCCCTACACCAGCCAACCATGCCCTCCACACTGCCCCTCTCACCTCGGTCCAGGAGCTGCACAGGCCCCATAGGCGGAGAGGGTTTGCTGTTGGTCTTGGGGGTGGCGGTGATGACACGGAAGAGGTACTGGGCG
>NW_009697727.1:1390-2632 GCF_000703405.1 Apaloderma vittatum | reverse complement strand
GCGTGATGGCTCTGCCAGTCACCGAGGCCATGGTGGGGGGCCCGTCCGGAGGGGTCGGCACCACGTCTGCATGGGGAGGTGGGCAGGGGAGTGAACATGGCCAGGCCCACAGCCTCTCGGGGTATCTGCCTTGTGTCTTGGGAGGATGTGGGCTAGACAGGACGGATGGGGCCAGAGACCCTCATTGATTCCCCAGCAGGAGACCCCGTGGGGCTGGTGCTGCCAGCAAGCCCCATGTGCATCCTGGGGATCCTGGGTATGGTCCTGGCTCCGGAAGGTGAGGACTGCGCAGCTGACCCCACTTTTAGGTTGGATTAGAAATCTCCTGAGGTCTCCTCCAACCTGAACTGTCCTGTGACCCTACCACCCTGGGACCTCACCACAGGGCCACTGAGCCCTAGCCCCATGAGGCAGCCTGGCAGGGTGACAGTGAGCAGCCACACATCCCTGCAGTGCCTGCTGCTGCTTACCAGTGACGTAGAGGTGTGCATAGCATGTGGCTTTCCCCACTTTGTTGGCAATGACACTTTTATAGACGCCAGCATGTGCGTGACTGACAGCTGTGAACACCAGGCGATGGACATCCTTATCTGGGAGGGAACAGGGGACATGGGTAAGACCCCACCAGCCAAATGGTGCAGAGCTCACCTCCCTGCCCCATGGAGTGTGAAGGTTTTGGGGGGTGATGCCACCTCCCAGGGTGTGTCCCCCTTCCTCTGCCCAGAGTGGAGGGACCCTAGGGTGGCAGGGAGCCCTACACTGCATCATCCTGCGGTCGTCGGTGCTGTCAATGCGGGAGCCATTGTGGAACCAGGTGATGGAGGGGTAGGGCAGCCCAGCCACCTGGCACTCCAGCACGGCCTCCTTTGACTCCACCACGTCCAGGTTCTGCAGTGGCTTCAGGAAATCGGGCATGGTGAAGCACTCCGTCTCTGTCTCTGCCTGCTCTGGCTCCTCTGGGATGGATGGCATCTTTTCCAGCTTGGAGCTTGAAGAATTCACACATGGTTGCGGCAAGAACATGATGCCTCCAGCCCAGCCTCGACCCCAGGCTTTGTACAAGCCTATGGTCCCCAAAATCCCAGGGGCAAGCAAGCAGGGGGGGGATGCAGATCTCAGAGACTCCAGAATCTTACATCTGGGAGGCGGCAGACGGCCGCGGCTCCTCCACATAGAGCTCGGCAGCACAATCCACGTGGCCGTGAACATTCCTGGCAGTCACTGCATACCGTCCCTCGTCCT
>NW_009697727.1:0-1329 GCF_000703405.1 Apaloderma vittatum | reverse complement strand
CTCCCCCTCCTGCACTGGCTGGCCTGCATGGAGACACACACCAGCATCAGCCTCATCAGCAGCCCTCCCAGCCCCGACCAAGCCTTGAACCCTTGGGTGCAGCCCCCTAGAGCAAGGGGACAGGTCTCCCTGCAGAGTCCTGGGCAAGCTCTCTGGGCTTGAGGGTTACCAAAATGGGTCCAGGTGACTGCCGGAGGGGGAGTCCCACTAATCATGCAGTCGAAACGGGCCGTCCTCCCTTCCACCACATCCACGTCCTCCAGCTTGCGGGTGAAGAGCGGCTGCACGGAGGGCTGCACCGTCAGCCGGGCGCTGCAGGTCAGCTCATCTGCAAGGAGAGCGGGCAGAGGAGAGCCCCGTGCAGCACAGGTGTGTGCAGGGCAGCAGGCAGCCTGTGTCTGTCCCCTCTGCCAGCTGCAGCCCCGGCAGCCAACGTGGCTGTAGCCGAGCGTACCCCATACCCTGTGGGGCTGAGCCTGGGCACGCTGGGTGTCCTGCACTCATCGGGGCAGGTACAAGTGTGTGCCAGGTCCCTGTGCCCAGGGATCTGCTGACAGCAAGGTGCTTCCTTTCTCTCCTGCCAGCAGCAAGGTGGGATGGGAGGATGCCCGGTCTCCCCCATAGGGCATGGAAGGTCACAGATGGCTTGGGGACATGGCAGTGACTCTGCCAGCACATGCAGCACCCAGGTGTAGCACAGGGACAGGCACAGGGTGCATGATCCGGATGAGGGGGTTTGCAGTGGGGATCACTCTGGAACTACAGTGTTTTCACCCATCCACGGTAGGGATTGACACCAGCCTCACCTCCCTGCACCCAAAACTGCTGCTGTCCTCAGTTGCCCTCAGGCAACAGCCTCCTCCATGGAGGAGTGCATGGGCACCAGCCGCAGAGTGCTGGGAATGCCGCTGCTCGCTCTGCACCCACTGCAGCCTGGGTTACTGCCAGAGGCTGCCCAGGCAGGGGAGGGAATGGGAAAGGGTCCCTTACCCCTGCTGCACTTGCAGGGGGCAGAGGCTGTGGGCAGCGTGCACAGGGGCAGAAGGATGCTGGAGCCACATTACAGAGGCCACCCATGCTGCTCTACCTCAGCTGCCACCAGCAATGGCTTGGTGGGAGAGGGTGGGTGGCCCTGATGCCCTGTCCGTTGCCCCTGTCACCCCCCAGGCCACCAGCCAGGTTGGTAATGGAGCTGGTGCCTAGAGGCTCTGGAGCCAGGGGACAGAGGCAGATGAACTCCAGAGCTGCATCCAGCTGGTGCGAACGCATATCCCCACATTTCCGGGAGCTGCGTGCATGCTGGCGGAGGAGCCAAGTGGGGGGGAACAG
>NW_009697726.1:0-16868 GCF_000703405.1 Apaloderma vittatum | reverse complement strand
TTTCTTCTTCTTTTACTTAAATTGCAGATGAATTAAGCATTTGTTAAGGAAGGGGGAAAGTGAAATGAGACGGCTGAGCTTCAGGATATGGGTGAGGCTTTCCCAGCAGTGGAGGGAAATAGCCCAGGTCGCTGCCAGTATCTCCAGGGGCTACAAGAAAGCTGGGGAGGGGCTGGTGAGGGGGTCAGGGAGTGACAGGACTAGAGGGAATGGATTGAAGCCAGAGATGGGTCGGTTCAGGTTGGACGTGAGGAAGAAGTTCTTCCCCGTGAGGGTGGGGAGACCCTGGCACAGGTTGCCCAGAGAGGGGGTGGCAGCCCCATCCCTGGGAGTTTTTCAGGCCAGGCTGGATGGGGCTCTGGGCAGCCTGATCTCGTGGGGGATGTCCCTGCCCATGGCAGGGGGTTGGAACTGGATGGTCTTTAAGGTCCCTTCCAACCCTGACAGTTCTAGGATTCTATGACTCTATTCTGCTTGGAGAAGGCTCCGGGGTGACCTTCCAACACATGAAAGGGGCAACAGGGAAGCTGGAGAAGGGCTTTTTACAAGGGCCTGTAGTGACAGGACAAGGGGCGATGGCCTGAAACTGCAAGAGGGTAGATTTAGATTAGACATAAGGAAGAAATTCTTTGCCATGCGAGTGGTGAAGCACTGGCACAGGATGCCCAAGGAGGCTGTGGATGCCCCATCCCTGGAAGGGTTCAAGGCCAGGCTGGACAGGGCTTGGAGCAACCCGGGCTGGTGGGAGAGAGGTGTCCCTGCCCACAGCAGGGGGGCTGGAACAAGACGATCTTCAAGGTCCCTTCCAACCTGAACCGTTCTGTGGTTCTGTGAAGTGCGTGACCTGTAGGTCTGACTGGCTGCGAGCATTACATAAGCCTGCAAAATAATAAATCTGTTGAGTAAGTACAGAAGGTACCAAGGTGACTGTTTCGAAAACTTTGATTGGGAAGTAGCTTTGAGCAAGAGCTGTGATTAGAGCTGGATAATACCAAATGTGTCAGAAAAAGCTGTAGAACTATTCTTGGTAGGATTTGCAGTTGGAGGAGTAGAAAAGTGTATCTTATGAGTAATAATGTTACTACTGTTGTAGTCATAATTTTGGCCTTGACACACTTCATTGTGTGTCCCTGCGTAGAGCAGACGTGCATTAAAAAGCTGAATAGGCCATCTAATTTGATGGGATGGCTCAAGATAGCCTACAATATTGAAATATTTTGGTAGGCTTTCCTTCATAAGATACAAACTCTTTGAGAACTGCCATGGGATACGATTATTAGATAATTGTGTGCATACCTCTACTTCATTTACTGTATCAAGAGGTGTTTCTGTTAGTGTGCAGCACATTGAGAGTAACTCGGAACCAGCTTCTGACTCAGAAGTAGTTCCTGGAACCGCACTGGCAGAAGCGTTGAGCAGTGGAGGGAGGTCTTGCACCTTCTTCACTGGCAGATTATTCATCTCAGCTACTGTATCAGCTCTTCTTTCACTTCTCGGCACCATTCTGCCAGAAAGTGGGATGGCTTGAATTCAGTTATTCTGTAATGTTGCTCTGTTTTCTGGGGTGTTGCGTTTTTGTTCTAAGGCACCAGAAAATTACTGTGTGCTACGTTCCTTACTGTTGTCCTAGGTTCTTGTACCTGGTGTGCACACAGTCAGGATATTTATTTAATTATTTCATTACTCATCCTGTTGCCACACACCCTTGCGAGCAGCCACTCCCCAGCTTTCCTGGAACGCCTTCAGGCACTACAAGGTGCTCTAAGGTCTCCCCAGAGCCTTCTCTTCTCCAGGCTGTGTAGCCCCAACTCTCTCAGCCTGTCCGCATCGGAGAGGTGCTCCAGCCCTCTGATCATGTGAAAGGGTCTTTCTGTATTTTTTAAATACATAGAGCCCTTTGTTGGTGTTTTTCTGGGTGGTATTTGCAGTCCCACCTTAGGTCGCTCGTTAATTCTGCATTTCAAGATTGGCCTCAAATTCCATCTGATGACTTCATTATCGGGCAAAAGAGTACGTGCTTCTGTGGGAGAGGTGCCGGTTAAGCCTGCCACAACATGACGTAACTGATTGACCTCTCTGGGTGCTGTTAACGGATTTCTTTGGTGATTAGGTGATATAACTAAGAAACAAACAACCTGTGGGGTTTTTTATTTTCAAACAGATACACCTTTTTTTAATTTTCCCTCCTTACAGTGCTTGCCTCCACGATTCACTGTAGGGCTTATCTGTTTCCCTAACGAACTCTACGAGATAATCTCACAGAAGACCTTGCAAATGATTTCAGCAACACGCTCTAAAAAACTACGTCAGATGATGTTGTGTGATTATTCAAGGTATTGTATGAGTTATCGTTTTCTTTGGAACAAATTAAGAGCTAGAAAGAACTCTTGGTCACTACAGGAATCTTTGGCCACACCAAGGCTTATTAGAAAAGCATTCTTCCTTGTTTTAAAATGAATGCATCCAAGCCAAACCTTTCCAGTGCTTTCTAGGATTTTGCAGAACAAACTCCTGTTTTCAACAGTTTTTCAGTGTTCTGATTTAACTACAGATTATTTGAACATTGGAAGGATTAGCAACACCCTAGAGATGATGTAAACCCTCAAATCCTGCTTTAACAGCACAAGATTGAAAGGTGGCTACACTGAATTTGTGAAGCATGGTTTGGTTTTCAGGTTTGTAAGTGGGAAGACCTTGACCATTTATGAAATGTATCAAGATTTCCTTAAATTGCTGCCTGAAACATAGCATAAAATAGTTTAGAACTGTATTATTTGCTGCTCTGTGCTTGCCCATTACGTTACAGGCAATCCTCTCGCGGGAGCAAATAGTGTCCTTTCTGTCAATGACAAAGGCTTGGTAAGAATAACTGAGAAATATCTCTAGATCTCTGTTGCAACAACAGATGATGGAGCTTCCTCTAATATGGTGTTTTGTTCACATGATTAGCAAGAAGTCAACTGATTTCTGTTTTGCTTTGGAGCATTGCCCAGCATCTGGCACTGGTGTTGAATCAGAGACTTGCTCTGTAATCTGCACAATGAATAACTCCACAGTTGTTGCTCTGTGGGATGTCCCTGGTATATAAGGACTCTGTTCCCCTGAATATTGGATAACATTGTTAACCCTGGCATAACTCTTACCTCACTTGCGTTAAATAAGGGCACTTACAGGGTTTGTTGGAGGCTCAAGAAAATGTTTAAATTTTGAGGACATAGGTCAAATTAGAGAAGGTGTTAAACAGAAAACTTTCCGATGTCATTGCCTTCTAATTAATTTGCAAAAGGTTATTTCCTGCTTTGGCCCATGACCAGTTGCCATGGAATTTTTTGGCTGTACGTACCTGAACTGTTGTAATCAGCAGCTCTGTTTTAACAGGGGAGAAGCTGCAGCATTTACTTGACAGATCAGGATGGTGCCTTTTAACGGGGTGATACGTAGCGATACACTCTCAGTAGATACCAAGTTCTGCCAGCAGTAAGGGGTAACGAAAAGAGGCTTCAAAGCAGAAGAGGTTTGGGCTGTGCTTGATGCTTTACTCAGTTATGTCTAAAGAGATGAAAAATAACTTTTTGAGTATCTCAAGAGGAGTATAAATACCCGTTACTTCACAGTAACTGGGTTTGATTCAAAAAGGTGCAGTAGTATCAGTGTTCATTTCAGTTAGGAAAAAAGTCAAACATTCAGTTTGGAAAAAAAGTCAAAAAAGTCAGTTAGGAAAAAAGTCAAAACATTACATATTTTCATTAAATAGCTTATTTTATTCTCTGTGTTCACGGTGTAGCTCTAGGCCTTATTTAACTCGTGCTGTAGGAATCTCTGGTGTGGTTACCTGGGAGGGGAAGTGCTTTGCAATTATTAATGAGTTCACTTCAGTATCTTTTTCTGTTGACACTGTGCTGTAGTCACTTAGAAACTGCCAAAACAAAGTCAGACCAAAGCAAAGCCATCAGCTCTCTTGCAGCTTGGGGTGCCTTGTTTCCTGGCATTTGGATGCAGACTTCTTCTGTGTGCAGCTTTATTAATCTCTTCTGTGTTCAAAGCTGTAGTCATTCTCAGCTGCAGTTCTTGGTACTTGTCACTTCTGCCTATCACCTATTTGGGAACTCCAAAAATAAGGAACTTGGGCTGTTTGAACACTTTCAAAAGTTTTGTTGAAGTCACTTCATAGATCCGCAGCGGTGAGCAGGGACAGGATCCATTTCCCAGAGTGTCAGCCTTCTGATTTCATCAGAAGGGGAGTATGAATTTATAAAAGGCCTCTACACACTCCCACAAGTATCCAACACCTTTTCTGAGTTAAGCCAGTGTTCCAAGCTTACTGAGGAAAAAACCCACTTCATATAAAAGTCATCTAAACCCATTAAATAGAAGACTTTAAGAGTTATTTAGTACAACAGAAAGTCAATACAAAAAATTGGGTACTCCTACTGTTTTCTCTCCAAAAATAAAAGTTGCAGTTGCTGTAAGCTGCTTATTCATCAGCTTGCTTTTTTTCCTTGCTGCTAGTGATATCTACATAGCCTTGTTCAGATCAGTGAGGGACTTGCTGGACAACTCCTCAACCCCTGCTGTCACTGGCGATGTCTACTTCATCTTTGGTTGTGGAGGCTGTGGTAAAGCAGCTTTTGCTATATTTGCTTCTATTTGTTTTTCTTACTTAGTCTAAACTGACGTCAGGGGGATGGTAAAGGCAATAACTTTCTGATAAGAAAAAAAATATAGACAAAACTCAAAAAAGAGAAGTAAGAAAGGTTTCCTAATCCAGTGATGCAATAAAGTGAGAAATCTGTATCTACAGTTCTGAATTCTTTGGACCTGCAGATTTTTTTGTGAAGCAATCTGTAGTCCCTACTTCTACAGTGTTACTGTTAATAGCATCTTTCCTTAATTTGTTAATGTTTTTTTTTTCTAGCTTCAAGTCCTAAAATTCCCTGTATTCAGCCACAGAGAACTTGGAGGGGTGTCTGAGGAATTAGCATTCACAAAATCCGTACCATCTCTGTACCTGAATCATACAGAGAGGTAGAGGTGCTCAGGTAGCTCCATGGGATCATGAGGTGCCTAGAAATAATCGCTGATTAAAAATACTTTTATCTCAGTATTTTTACTTGTCCTTGGAAGAAAGACAAGGACACAAGCCTGTTTGTTTCTCAGAGAATGCACTAACTGTCTGGCTTTCACCTTTCACTCAGGGCAGAGCAGCTTCAGCAGAAGGGTTCAGGAGAACCTCTTCCCCATGGCAGAGCAGCCCCGAGCCCGCACTGCAGGGCCCGGCTCCTTCGAGGGGAGGTGGTGTCACTGCGTCTGCGGTGCCACAGTCACTGTCTGCGGTACGAGAGTAGCGGCACAGCTACTGGAACGAAAGTCATGGTGAGTGCTACTGTGTCTGATGTGGATTTCGGTACCTTTTGTGACTAGTGTGTGTTTTAGTTGACAAAAATCAGAAATACTCTAGGGAAGCCCCTAAAATACATGTTTTCTTCAACTGTCAGTTTATTTTTGCCTAGTTTTCTTTCCTCCATCATTCTGAAACTTGACTCAGGCTGTGGTTTTGCACATGTCCCTTTCCTTGTTGGTTTGGGTTTGCATTTGTGTTCTGTTTCCCATTCTTGCTCTGTTTTATTTCAATGTAAGGGGAATTACAGGTTGTTTTGTCGCATGCTCCAATGCACCGATATTCTCAGGGGGTTTCTGACACACGTTCCAATGTACCAGTGTCCCAGACCGGTTATATGAAGTCTAATGGTGATGACAGAAAAGATATGAATTCTTCTTTCTTTTTTTTTTTTTTTAAATTGCTCTCAACTATAAATAACAAGTTCTTTTGTTAACAAGATGAATACTGTTGTTCACTCTCTGTCCCAAAACTGCTGCTGAGAAATCTGTATATTTGTGATCCTCACAGACTTATTGAAAACCAAGGGAAGGTGTAAGAGCTTTTCTCCGTGTGTTTTCCCTTGTCTGTAGCCAGGCAGCAGCTGGATGTTGCTGCAGGTCCTGGTGCTCATGGTGTGTTTGCAGAGCATGGAGCTGCAGCCAACAGCTAGTGAAAGCTCATCACCCCCCTTCCTTGTGCTAGTGAAAATAGTGTAGGCAGAGAACAGCGTGCTTATAAAATCAGCAGTGCTTTAGCAAAATATTGTTTTGTTAATTTGGAGTTGTTTCAGGTTTTTATTTCACTGGGAAGTTCTCACAGGTACCGTAGCACAATCGTTCTAGTGCCAGTGCAAGCAATGAGCAAGTGCTATTGAGGTGGTGGAAGAAAGGGATGGAATTGGTAGCTTAAATGTGGGCCTATTGATACAAAGGTAGTTTAGAAAATATTTGATACCTTGGTGCTTTGTGTCTTTGCCTTCATTTATCTGCCTAATTCTCCACAGGGAGCTTTGTGGTTGCTGTGTGCTCTTGGCACGGCGCTGAAGCTGGACAGCACAAGCTAGGCTGGAAAAGTGATGTTGGTATGTTGTTATTTTGTTTGCTACTAAGATAAAAATGTGAGGGCTGGGAGGTTTTAAACTCTAATAAACAGAATCACAGAATTCTAGGGGTCGGAAGGGACCTTGAAAGATCATCTAGTCCAACCCCCCTGCCAGAGCAGGATCACCTAGAGTAGGTCAAATAATTTTTATAGAGTAGATCAGAATAATTTAATGGAATGTTTATGGCAGACGTGGCAGCAAACTGGGATATCGCAGCCTAATAAAGGTAGAAACCAGAGTCATTTCTGCACGAATGTCTTTTGAAGTTATTTTGCAAAGGATTTTGCAAAGCAGTTGTCTGAACAAGCCTTTCCTTTGGCCTGCCTTGTTCCACCAGCCCTCTGAGAATGCTTGGGCAAAGTTCTATTCTATTCTCATTGACCTCGAACATTTGAGACCCTAATTTTTATTTGCACCTACTAGATTGGAAATTCCCAACCTTTTGAGTTCCTAATCTCACTTGAGAAAGTTATGTTCTAGGGGAGCTGCCAGCGAGCCCAGCAGCATGGCAGTCCATGGCCTTGGGCTCCGGTTCATGCGGCTCTGCTGAGGCTCATCGCAGTGTTTGGGAAGCAATGCGGTATTTCACACTAGAAGTGCAGGTGTGGGAGGATGCCGGAAGACTTTTACACATCAGTGGAAGCACTGATAGTTCCTGAGTTTGAAAGAAAAGACATGGCTTAGCTATAGCAAGTACTAAACGATAGCGATGGAAGAAGCAACAAATAGTAAAATTCTACAGCCTCACTTCTCTTTTTCACACACATTGTTTATGCTGTGATACTTTTTAAAGAGGAAAGTGAGTTAAAAAGGAGAACTTGTGCTCTTGATTTCTCTGCATTGAGGGGAAGTATCACTTCTAAGTAAATATGATGCTGCACAAAGTCTACAGCTAATTTGGAAATCCAAGTAATCTTAGGACAATATTAACAATTCATTTCACTGTTTTTCCTAGGACAGTGAAGCAGCTGCAAGTGTACCAGTGTAGGCCAGGCTGCATTCTTCGGTACCAGGCATCTGCGTATGTCATGAGCCTCAGCAGATTTCACCTAGTGTCAAGACAGTAAGAGGTTTATTTATGTGCACATTTTTATTTCTACAAATGCAAAGAAAAGCACCAGAAATAGAAATCACATTGAATTGTTTTCTCATAGTTGCAAATTAGGACTGTAGCAGCACTAGAACTTGAATCAAGTTTTCAAAGCTTAAGCCACTGTAGTCCCCTTTCCATTATTTTTGCCTTAGCTACAAGATAATCAGTTGTGAGGCCAAAGGCAGAGTACTTTTAGCACATTGTTGCTTGATATGTTTTCCTATAGCCCAGCAAAAGCCTCAGACAGCTCTGTAGAACCCACACCTCCTCCCAGACTATGATCTTGCAGATCTTTTTGGAAAACTTCTCAGGAATATGTAAAACATGTGGGAAGAGTAAAACAAGAATCAACTTGAAACCTTTATATCTTAATATGTATGCAAAGGCCACTTTTGGTCTGTCTCAAATCTGGGGGTAACAGAAGAAATAGCAATATTGTATTCGGGTTGAAAAGCCTATGATCTGCTGTTCATGGTGATCTTTGCCTCGGCACATTTGCAGCTGGAAATTGCTTCAAGTGTGAAACACTTGCAGAGAATCTGCTTAAGTGGCAATCATGATGGTGCATCACAAAATATTTGCTCTCTTGTTTATCTCCTTCTGGAGGGAACTGTCCTACAGAGGGAGGTTCTATGCCCACAAAAACCCCAACACATTAAAGAATGAACACCTTATTATATCCCCTCACAGTCACACACACTTGTCCTGGAGCACTGGGCACTGCATCTGCCTTTGGCAGAGCTATGTTGTAGCAGGTCGCTGAGTGGCAGAGAGTGGCTGAGGATTGCGGTTTAAATGGAGTTTCTTTTCATACACAGCTTCTCCTGTGGCTTGAACCCTCCACCTCCCATCAAGAATGTGACTTAGAAGAATTGCTGCCTAGAGGAACCTTAAACGTGACTGATGATGCTGAGGTAGATTTCTGAAAACCTCCCCGGCCAAATAATTAAGACAATACTTCTTTTCATCATCACCATCATCATAGAATGGCCGAGGCTGGGAGGGATTTTTTTTTTTTCTGTTGAACCCATTCAAGAGCACACTGCCAGAGATGCTGAGATTGAGACTGTCGCTCTTCTTTCCCAAGATCATAGAGTCATAGACTGGCCTAAGCTGGAAGGGACCTTAGAGATCATTTGAATCCAGCCTCCCTGTCACCAGGGACGCCACCGCTTTGACTAGATCAGGCAACGCATGGGGACCGAACGGGAAGATGTGGTGAACTCATTCGGATTTGCTGTGGTAGCAAGCACTTCCCACTTTTGTGCAAGGCAAACTCCTGTCTGCCTTCAGCATGTGTTCTGCTCCACGAGATAGTGAAGCACAAGTGGAGGCATCTTGTTCAGTGCAGTTTTATGTTGATGGAGCTAAGGGAAACAGTCCTTTTTACATGCTAGCCCAGGAGCAACGCTGCTCTGAATGGGTTTGAGCTTATTCATACCTATACTTCAACAAAACCAACGTCGTCTCCTCTGTTTTGAATCAATGTAGGCCACAACTTTAAAGAAAAGTACATTTCAAAGACAACTTCTGAGATAAGAATAAGCATGAAGAATTGAAGGGGTTTACTTTTCCATAAGGAAAGTTAGTCTGCTTTTCTCAGTTGCCGTTTATATAATCACAATAAAACTTGTTACCGACTTGCACTGCAAGTCAGAATCATACTATTGGATAATGAGATAGCTTGTTTTTCTAGTGTTTCACATAGACTTCCTGATACTGAATATAAATGTGAGTGTACAGAAAAAAAACAGAAAATTCTTATTGTTCCACAGAGATATTTTGGATCTTAACCAGAATTTGCAGTGGTGTACTTAAAAGTTTTAGAAAGATTTAGCGAGTTTCTCTCAGTGTGTTGTTTCTTACTGGTGTGTCTGATGGTGAAAAGAAATCATGGCAATATTCAAGGTAGTAAAACCTAGTAGATGAAGAGGAAAGTATTTAGATTATATATGAATACATATCCCATACTCAGCCTACAGGCTTGTTTAGGCAGCCAGGTGGAATCATAGAATAGTTGCAGCTGGAAGAGACCTTCAAGATCATCAAGCCCAGCCTTTGTCCCAGCCCTATCAACCCTCTAAACGATTCCCACCAAGGCAACACCCACCCGTCTCTTCAACCCCTCCAGGGACGGTGACTCAAGCCCCTCCCTGGGCAGCCTGTGACAATGCCTGACAGCCCTCTCAGCCAAGCAATTCTTCCCCACATCCAACCTGAACATCCCTGGCGCAATTTAAATCCATTTCCCCTCGTCCTGTCACTCTCCACTGGGGAGAACAGACCAACCCCGGTCTCGCTGCACCCTCCCTTCAGGTAGTTGCAGAGAGCGATGAGGTCTCCCCTCAATCTCCTCTTCTCCAGCCTAAACAGCCCCAGATCCCTCAGCCTTTCCTCACCAGACTTGTGTTCTGAGCCCTTTCCCAGCTGGGCAGCCCAACTCTGTGCCCTCTCCAGCACCTCAACGTCCCTCTTGGAGTGAGGGGCCCAACGCTGGACACAGCACTCGAGGTGGGGCCTCACCAAAGCCAAGCACAGGGGCGTGATCCCCTCCCTGCTCCTGCTGACACCGTTGCTGAGCCAGGCCAGGATGCCGTTGGCCTTCTTGTCCCCCTGGGCACGCTGCTGGCTCATGTTCAGCCGGCCGTCTGTTAACACCCGCAGGTCCCTCTCTGCCTGTAGGTAGGTGCTGAACGAGGCTCTGACCCAGGAGCTGGCTCAGAACATGGGAAAATGGCAAGAAAAGCAAGCAAGCAGCCAAGCAGCACAGGAAGGGTTAACGTGAAGATACCTGCACCCCTCAGAGCTAACAGGTAAGTAAGGACAGAGCAGGTGAGAGGACCTAATGTGTAACTTAAACGTTCAAGAAGGGGAGCGGATTTAGACCAGTAATAATTTAAGTGAAAAAAGCATTCAAAGGTCTTTATGATCCTTCTGAGTGGGCTGTGTGGATGCTACACTGGGTTTTGAGTTCTCAAAATAGAATTTCCCTGGGGTTTTCTACCGGGTAGTCAGATTTAAAAGTAACTGTTCAGATGCCCACCTATATTTATCACCTTGCCTGCAGCCTGTGCGGGAGGCTTGGGATGCTCCTTTGCTTGCCCAGAGGAACATCTGAAACCTCAAGTACCAAACCAGTGTCTTGCGTGCCCCTTTAGCTAGGCCCCAGTAAAGTGTGCTTTCTTCCGAAGACGGTGTTTCTTGTAGCAGTAACCAACACCTGTTTAAAAGACCAAGAAGTCTCTCTTCTGGCTATTCCATCTTTGCAGAAGCCAAGTGCCTTAATACATACCGTGAGCAGTAGTTCCTCTGTGTAGGCATGTGCAAAAACGCAAAAACTTTGTCAAGAATTCCACTGACTCTTGGATCTGGAAGAGATACGTGAACGTTTGGCTTCCAGAGCACGCGCAGCTCAGGGAATGCAGTGTGAAATCTGAGCTTTGCTGCCAGAGTGCTTCTTTACCTCAGGAGCAGAGAAGATGTTTTGCCCCTTGCAGTCAACGACATTGTTTTGTGACAATGAAGAGGAAATGTTTCTGTCAAATTATGAAGGGGACAGGGATTTGAGAAGTTGTTCTTTGGGAAATTGAGGGAATGGATTGGCTGCTTGGAGACTGAATTATTCTTTTCAAAATCCAGCGCCTTACAGTGCTGCGCAGCCAGGTGAACTTGGAAATTTCTGGTGATGCTTAGTCACCACAACGTACTGTTTATGTTCTGTCATGTGAGAGTACCCTTGTTGTGAATTTGGAGAAACAAAGCTCATCCATCATTTTAAGACCCAGCACAGAGATTCACTTTGTGCTCAGAGTGCTCTTTCAAACAATTTTGGAGCAACTGAGCTTAAACCAAGGTTTGGCTTAAGCAGCTGGGGAGGGGAAGCTCAGCTGCTATTCTGTGTAAAACAAAAGCATGAAGGAATGGTGGAACTGAAACTTACTTTAGAATTCGAACATGCAATAGTGAGAAATGTTTTGCTGCTTATTGCTTTGGCATCTTGCGCTCCATGCAGTGAGTAGATTCAATGCCTGTTTTGTCTAAGGTGCTGTTCATGTTCAGACAGGTAATACAACCAGACCTTGCCCTTAACAGCTTAAGGTCTGCTCAGGCAAGACCAAGTCGCCTTCCTCCCTGCCACCCCTCCAGAGAAAGGAGACTTAAAGTACTGTCTCTGTCACAAGCTAAATCAGAGCCAGAAGTACAGCTCAGATCCTCTAACTCCTCACCCAGCGCCTGAGGCGCCCAGACGAGCTACCTTCCTGCTACTGCACCGCTTGCTCCTGCCGTCACTGGGGCTCTAAGGAGCATGGCTGTGCTGCAGCACAGTGGCACGCGTGCTCCTCAGGTCAGATGGAGGTTGGCTGCAGGTTCCTGTAGGTGTGCCAGGAAAGCTCTTCCAGTCTCAGGTAGTTTTTAACTTTGTAAGATCGCAGGGGAAAGAAAGACCCTCCAGGCGCACGTGCAGTCTGTCTGCCATGTACCGAGTAGCAGAGCTGTCAAAGTGCCCCAAAAGTTTTTTTCATTGGGCAGGCATGCAGCAATAATATTGGTTTGCAAAGCTCCAGAGCTTGGCAGGGCTCAGATGGGGAGGTGAGCTCCGAGCCACTGAGGGAGAGCAGTGGAGCGAACCTGCCGGCTCAGCCACAAGAAGCCAAGTGCATCAGGCCACTGCATATGGAGTTTGGTACCATCCCGGTGTGAATCACAATGAAAGTGGTCTGGGGTGCTCCATAAGGTGCCTTAAAACGGCTTGCCCAGGAGAAGTGGGCATCAGTTGTAATATGTGAAGGAGACTTGTACAGTGAGTGAAGATTTTGTGATAGGAAGAACCGGGATTTTAGACTTGAGTGTCCCACAAGTTGAGCTTTCTTGGGATATCTTCAATTTTACCCACTCATGTTTCCTTTTGCAACTCCTCCTTTCCATCCTTGTCTTTTCTTTCTTACCTCCTCTCCCTCTATTTAAAATGCCCGTAATCTGAGCCTTGGAAAGACCTCCATGCCAGCAGCACTGGGTAAAAGGAGGTTGCTGTATAATAGGTGCGGTAAAGGGCAGTGCATAAATTCGGAGCCGGTACAGATCTGCTGGGCAGAGCACGCGTAGACAGAAAGTCTCTAGAAATTACTGCAGTTGAAAGCACTGCTGCCAGTTCAGGTGATTCTGATCTGTGCTCTGTCACTCAGCTCAACGAGCATTTATTGCTTGTTGCAAGGTGAGTTAGAGGCTGTTTGGTAAGTAAAGCTTGTGTGAAATGCTTTTTTTCCTCCTCTTCCCAAAGTACCGTTTCACATGGAGAAACCAACTGCGTTCCCTTTCTTCCCTGCTGATGGTCTCAGAAAAGAAAGGCAAAATCTGGGGAGAAAGAAAATGACTGAGAGACATTATCCCATACCCCCTTATCCCTCGAGCTTTGGATCTGAAGGGTTGTATCAGCAAATTTTTAAAGGCTGGAACAAAGAACAGACTCAGCTTTTCTTAAAAATAAAAGTCCTTACCCCTATTTTGTAAACATTGGCATGGAAAATGATAGAAAATACAGAGGAATCGCTAGGCTTTTGCGCAGCAGGAGCGCGGCTTACTGGCTAGAAACAGGGCCAAGGGAATGTGTTCAGAAAGCACTGAGAATGTGGATGCCAGGAGGCAGCAAGGGAAAAAACGTGATTCTGAAGATGATTTTGGAGGAAGGAGAGTACGCTATCTGTTGGGGATACACGAGACGTTCACCTGTTTGTCAGTTTGCTTTTCAAAACCCACACTCCTACTAGCCCTACTAGCAGCTGTGCAATGCAAGCAGAGCTTTATTTATGCTCCAAGCTTTTCCTCACCCTGTGAAAGAACCAAGAGGGAGGAGGTTGTGATACTGTGTATGGCATTCCCCAGTATAAATTCCCTCACGGGGCACTCCACACCCTGCTGAATTCATGCCCCCTGCAGGGACAGTCCTCCGGAGAAAAAGAAAAAAAAAGTAAAAATCAAAAAACTTGAAAGGCTTAGAAAATCAGCAAAAATCTTTTCAGCTTTGTTCCAAATTTCTGAGCATAGAAGCGGACGCTGGTTCTGTTATGAAGCTGGATGATTTGACAGGTCCGTGTGTCTGTGGAATAGCGTGTTGTTCAGCTTTTGGTATAGCAAGTGGGTGATCAGCGTGGGAATTAATATGGGAATGATAAATCAGCTCTGTTGTGCTATTATTATGAAGACACTTGTCAATGAGTAATCAGAACAATTTTCCAAGTCTAATAAATTCCTCTTTTCTTCTAAGGACCATTCAAGTAAATAGGGTCACATATTTTACTGCTTGTGTTCAGAGGCTGGAGCCTCTCTTGAGCTGATGCTGTAAATGGTAGCTCTTACATGAAAGCACGCATTATCTAAACTGACCAAATCAGCAACATCATCTTTAGAAAAGAGGAACTGAAGCGCCAAGATGTTCAGTGATTTGTTTAAAGTCACAGAGCAAGACAGGCTGTAGAAGGGCTAGGAGTGGAAGGTAATTCAGGTCTTCAGAGCCCCGTACTAGAAACTTAACCACAATACCATCCTTCCTGTTTTAGTGGGTTTTGCTTTCTTCTCCAGAATCTGAATTTTCATTTAAACGAAACCCCTGAAATTGTAATTCTTTGATTTTGCAAGTAAATTAGACACCACGTTGTTTCTGAGTCTGCTTTCAGATGCACTGAAACCAGCAGCCCCGAGAGAAGTGTGAACCTCCATCACCCACTTCAGATAAGTCTTAAGGTCAGAGTTTGACGTATTTAAATGGGACATGCCCATAAGATGTGACTAGACATTTCCGTACACATCTCCATTTTCTTACTATCCATACTATCATTTTCTAAATTAGGAGATAATAAAGTGGGCCTAATGAATACAGCTCATCCTCTTACCTGTTTAGTCATCTACTTCCAGGTAAAATGGCTATAAAAATAACTTGCTTCCCACCGATATCATGCTAGACATCACTGAAGAACAATCTGTGGATGTCACAAAAGTCATAAAGCCGAGAACAAATTAACATTTTGAGATGTCACCAATTTGTTACCAAGCCTCAATAAGCATCATGCCCATAGAAGAGCTAGCCGGTCAGTGCAGAATCCATAATTTCTGTCTGAACTGGAGTTCGTGGAGTTCTGCAGGTAATGTACAGGTCAGATCCCATCCAGCTAGGACGCAGTGTACAAATTAATGGGTTTGTCTTCTTAAAAGGATCACTGTGAGTTTTGTTTGTGAGAAAGTACACGTCTACTGGCTTGGATGAAAAGCTGTGTGTTTTGGAAGTGAATTAAGCTTAACTGTGTACTAAAACTGGTAAGAATTGAGCCTCTCCTAGCCATAAGTTCCTCTGAATAGTCCCAATCGTCTGAAATCTGTCTCTGTAAGAGATACAAACTGTGAGGCTATGAGGAAAGGTTCTTTCTAAGCTGGCTGTTCTGGAATTGTTTATTTTAAATCATATTAGTTCCTTCTTCTGAGGCAGTTAGTGCTGATTGCCTTGAGCCCAAACTACATGGACCCTGTCTGATGTTCAGTGGAAGTTCTTTTGTTGATATTAACTAAGTTAAGTTAAGATTCACATGACTCATGAATTCAACTGCCAAACAGTTAACCATACAAAAATGCGATTTAGGTTTTCTACATTTCAGCAGTTTAGACACCCTTCTTGGTAATTAGTTGATTGAGGGGGGAGAAAAAAATAAAGAGTGCCTCAACTTGTTGGTAAAAGCATTGAAAAAAGGCAGCCTGCTTTCTGTTTTTTTTTCATACAGGTAAGAGATTTGTGTTCCTTGGCAGCGTTTCTGTGCTTGTGTATGTATGTGCATACTCCACAATTCATGGAGGTACTCTGAATCCCTAAAAGTGATCTTGGTGCTAATTGCAGGGGGAGCAGGCTGCCGTTCATGCGGGGGAACTGCTGCTCTAAATACTGAACTGGATATTCTAAAGCAGAACCATGTGAGGGTGGTTTGGCTCACAGATCCACTTACTGGACTGGACGTTTCAGTGCTAGCTGGAGGAACATGGACCTTGAATTTCACAGCCAGTTGCTAATTTTACTTCAGTCTGGCTGCCACAATACCTGAGTGATCCTTTCCAAACTAAGGCAGTACAGACCTCTGCTCCCTTCCCATTACCCACCCCAGCAGCAAACCCTTGCTGTTAAAGCCACGTTCTCTGTCGCTCCAGTTCCCTGTTCTTGTGTCTTTTCAGATCCCAAGCCAATGAAAAGAGAGGAGTAACACGGTCCAGGAAAGTAAGCCACGGCATGGAACTGCGCTGTGGGGTTTGGAACCGGGGTTACTGTTTGGACATGCAGTTAGAGTCCTCAGGCAGTGAAATATCTATGTAATATGGGAATGGGATGCTGACTTTAAAGAGAGCACAGGAGAGTCATAAGCTTAGGGGAAAATTTATATTTTAGTGGAAACACTGGGGATACCAAGCAAAATAGCAATTCATACTCCAGAAAGAACCCAGTGTCTTTTTATTACTATTTTTACTGGTATCTTTACCCTCTGCTCTCACAGTCTCCCATTCTTACAGGCATTTTCTACCACTTCTGTTTTCAATGCTTGTTTAGATTGTGTCTTTCACAGATTACGTGACTACAAATTTGCGTTCGCTGCTGCAGGTGAATGGCACTGATGCCGTTTCTCGGGCTCTGATGATTCCACCTATTCAAACCACATGCAAATGCTGAGCTTCTGCTGAAGTGATTGAAAGGCTGTGGAGTCAGTTTCTGATTCCATGATTTCATTCACGGGCATAATCAATGCATGAAGAGATTTTTCTGGTTGAGGTAAGGTGGAACAAGTGACTCAAATGTTGCCTTGCATCTGGCTTTCAGTCCACAGAAACTCATTAACATTCATTTCTTAATACGGCCACATGGACCCAAATCTCAGTTCTGTTTCCTTGGATGCACAGAGACTCAATAGTCTAAATTAAAAGGAAACAAGCAGCCTTGTTCTTGACGTGAACCAAACCTGATAGGCTGCAGTTATAGGAGGCAGAAATAGTACAGAGGAAGGTGAGAAATAGGAAGGTGATAGTACCTTGCAGCTTCTCATCCAGGTCCGGGTGGACAATCATATTTCTTCCTCAATGCACTGAGACGTGTTCAGATGATTTGGTTGGATTTTTAATACTTGGAAGTCATCAAGCCTTGATCTGAATAATTCACTGTTAATATTCAGCCTTCAAAAAAACCTCTTTAGTTGCCTTTTCTGTTGCACGCTCTGCAGCCTCTGTATTCCTACTGTGATTCACAGAATCCCAGAATGGCTGAGGCTGGC
>NW_009697725.1:4049-5833 GCF_000703405.1 Apaloderma vittatum | reverse complement strand
ATCGTGAGGCAGATCCGCCAGGACTGCGCCGAGCCTTTTGCCGCCTTCGAGCAGTGCCTGAAGGAGAACGAGGCGTCCGTCGTGAACTGCAGCGACCACGTCAACGCCTTCCTGCTCTGCGCCGACCGCGTGAAGCTCCCTGCCTGAGGTGAGCTGCTTCCCCTCCCTCTCTTCAGCCCAGACACCTCCTGACAGCCTCGGGACCTGCAGATTTTAAGCAATGGGGGGGGAATAGCCCAGCCCAGAATACACACACGCCCGTGGTTTGCCTCCTACTTGCCTTTCCCTTCCTGGCTTGGAAAAATATGGAAGTTTATCGAGGCTGAAAGTGCGGTGATTCATTGCTGGGGGTTGTCAGCGCCGCGCGACACGGAGGGGATCGCCATGGCGTCTTCCTCCAAACGGGTCGGTTGTTCTCTGCGTCGTCTCGGTGGCACAACATGCTCTGGCCTGAGGTAAAGGCGTCGCTTTTGTCTGATTATTCAACCCGCTCGTCAGCTTTTGGATTCGCTGGACCCGAACGTGGCGCGGTCATCTGCTGCCCGTGCACAGAGCCTGCCTGATGCTGTTTGTGCTGTTTTTTTCACAGGGGGAGCCTTGGGATTAAAATTCGTCTTCAGGAGGGATCGGAAAGACTTGTAGTACTCGGAAACTTCCTTCCAGTGCTCGGGCAGGTCGTTTCTTTCCCCTCCTTTGAACAGAAACGCAGCCCCACGATTGGGTTTTCTTGGTCCTGGTCACGCTACGCTTGTCTCCGGCGGGGGAGTCGGAGTATTCCCCATCCGTTGGCACTCGCGTGCTGATAAACGCTGGCTTCTGTCTGCTCAGTGGCCTTTCAAAACTTTCTAAGTTAAATAAATCGCAGAACCGCGTCGAAGCGACGCCGAAGGAGCGGCGGCAACCTGCAGAATGTGCTCGAATAAGAACCGAAAGCTCGAATCATTTTTGTCTGGGGTTTTTATTCTGCAACAGTTCCTTTAAGCACAATGTTTTCCTTGGTCCCAATAAAAAAAAAAACCACAACAACGCAAACGCCACTTTTCAAGATCCGGTTGTGGCTTTTCCCACCAAAGACGGAAGCCAGACCGGCCGTGGGGACGTTTCTTTGCCCACTTGAAAACCTCCCGTGTGGCCGCTGAGGTTGGGGGTGCCCTGAGGGGTTGGAGCCCCGGCCCCCTGTGCTGGTTTAGAACAGCAGAGGGAGTCTGCCCGCAGGAACAAAAAACCACGCCGATTTGGGGGAGATTTTCCAGGGTGGGGCTGTGTAAATCTGGAAAATTATAGGCTGGACTTGCTGATCTCCAGGCTGGATTTGCTGATCTCAGAGGTCTTGCCCAGCCTCAACAATTCTGTGATTTAACAGGGCAACCACCCACCACAATTTTCTGGAAGCACGTGGGGAGCAGATGAGGTAGAGAAACAACTGAGTGTGGTGCCGGCGGAGTCGATCTCTGAAAGCACAACCGGGCTCTGCCGGGTTTGTGAGAGATTGTTGTGTCCCTCTAAGGAGGGTGAGGCCCAGGCCGGGAAACTTGGCTTCAGCCGGATTCCCAGGGGTTCTTACCCCTCCCGGGGCCACCGGAGCCCTCATGTCCTGTTCCAGCCAGGCGTCAATCCAAGCGTTTGCCGTTGGCAAACGTCGCTCGTTGTTTTCCAGGCGATGTTTTAACTCCTTTGGGGAGAGAGACAACGGATCGAAGGCCTGACCCGGCTTCCGAATCCCGAAGCTGGCTCTCGGCATCGCTGTCGTCACTCTCCAGGGTCGTGTCTGAAAACACATCCGC
>NW_009697725.1:0-4020 GCF_000703405.1 Apaloderma vittatum | reverse complement strand
CCTCGTTTGCTTTTATCGAACGCCGCCAATTTGAAACGTAAAGAGCCGGCTTTGTCTCTTTGGTGGGGAAGAACGCGCAGTGGCTTTGCTTCAAAATGAATTCAGAGAGGGGGCGTGGGGAGCAAACGCTACCAGAAAAAGAGGAGAAACCTCTTTTTAGTGAGTCCTTTAGGTTTGATTTTGCACCGGGACGGCACAAAATACCTTTATGAAGGGCGCAGGGGCGAAGGTGCTTTCTGTGCTGTTGACAATGTATTGAAATGTCAGCCTGTCAGCAGAAAAACCATTTTTCATTATGCTTGAGGTGCGCCAGGCCCCCTCTTAAGCCCAGCTCTGCCTCCTCCTCCTCCTCCGGAGCCTGAGCCGCGCCGTTATTACTCGCTTTAACCGCTGAGCTGCCGGGCCCTCGCTCCTCTCGTGGGGTTCAGTTCCCTCGGTGCTATGGAGAGAGGAAGAAGATGGTCTGCCCCGTTTCTGGGGTGATCGTGGGCAGGCACGAGTTTTATTCTTTTGCTACACGTCACCAGGGAGAAAAGCTGAAGGCTTCGGGATGAATTTAGAGAGGGGGCGAGCACAGAAAAGGAGGAGAAATCTCTTTTTAGCAAGTCTTTTTGAGTTTTATGTATGATTTATGTTGCGTGTGCGGTGGGAAATAACCTTGTGTGGTGGCGAACGGCGGAGGCTTCCTGGTGCGGTGGTGGTTGCTGCCTGAAATTGTTGCCTCCCTCAGTTTGCCAGCTCTCTCGGCGAAGGTTTCTGATTAAATCACCTCAGAGGTTTAGGGAGGGGGCACTTGATGTCTTGTACCAAGGCTTATGAGCCTCTTTCGTATCTCTTCGGTTAGGGCGAGCTCGCAGGAGGCCGTTAGGATGGCTCCTGGCGTAAAGCTGAGCAAGAAGGGGGGAAAAAGTCCTGGGGCAGTCAATCAAACCGCTGGGTTCAGCTTTTGTCTCCAAAGAGATTCCGCTAAATGAACGCCGCGTGGCTCAAATCAATAAGCGAATAAGCTGCGTTTCCCAGAGCGGGAGACTTGGGGAGGGAGGGGGAGAAAATAGGGTTAGAGCTGGATTCGCATCGATTGCTCCTCTCGCGGCTTCCCAAGCGCGATCCAGGCCAGAAATAAACACCAAAGCCCTGCAGAACCAGGAGAAGAACTCGAAAGACCAAGTTCTGTGTTCTGTGGTTCCGTGTTTTCTCTGGTTTTCGTCGTTCTCAGCTTAAGCCTGTTGTTTTTTCTGGTAGTTAAGCAAACTGGGTGTCAGGGGTTTTTTTTCTGTTTTAACTTCTCCCCGTCTTTCTGTGTGGCCTCGGAAGCTGAGCGTGTCGTGTCGTGTTACTCCGCGTCCTCACCTCCGAAATAAGTAACACCTGCTGGGCTGGGGAGTAACGAGGGGTAATTAATTAACGTGTGCGGGGAGGTCTGAGCTCCTTAACTGCAAGAAAGCCGAGGATCATTAGGTTGGGTAATTCTCTGCTTTGTTTTCTTCCCGGTTTCGATCTCCAAATGTGAAGTTAAGCGTGTCGAGCCTTTTTTTTGGTTCAGCCCATTGCTTCGCCGACGTCGCTTCTCCTTCCAAGCGGAACTTTCCGACTAAGGAGGGAAACGCCACGTGATCCTCGGACGAGGAGCAGACAAAAATAAAACACACCCCAGCTCTTTCATTTTTCACCCAGAAAATATTCTCGTTTTACACTCCACTTCTCTTACTTAAAGGAACCATAAATCAGCGCCTTCCTTTGGTGTCCGCGGGCACCACGGGGAGATTTAGTGCTGCTGGCGGGCGCGGGGCCGAAACGGGCAAGCGGCGAGGGCAGGGAGCTGGACGGAGCCGCATTCCATTCACACACACGTTTGCTTTACTTGGCTGCCCTCCACCTGATTTATTTGGTTGTTTGGAGCACGAGGGAAACAGCCCGGCCAGAGGGGAGCGTTTTGCACCTCCCCTCCAGCCCCGTCGCCTCGGTTTTATTCGTCTTTATCCCCCCTGAGTCGCAGGGAAACGTGACTGGACGTTCCCAAACCCTCCTCCTCAGCAAAGACCCTGCGTGGTGGGAGCAATCGTTTGGTTGGGTTTTCTTTTATTTTCAAATGTACACATGCAAAAAAAAACCCCAAACCCCCAAAACAACCCAAACCATCGGCACGTCACAGCACTAGATCACAAAGAAGAGAGTGGGGCTGGCTCTGGTAGTTGGGAGGAACATCGATTTGCACAGAGTTCACTGTAACATTCGCTCAAAACTTCAGCTAAAGCGAGACCGTCTCTAGCGCGAGAGCCTCAAAAAGGAACACGAGGAGTTTGTCCCTCGGCAGGGTGCGGCAGGACTGCGCCTCACCCCCGAATCCGGCATCTTTCCGCTCCCGGGAACCACACACACCAAAAAAAACGAGCTGCGGGGTTTGTTTGGGGCTTTTTTATTTCCCCACCTCTAAAAGGAACCTCGCGAGCCCGGGGAGGCTCAGCAGCGAAACGCCGTGTCTGGAAGCGTCGCTCAGCCCGGTGCTTGCGTTCGCGGCTCCGAGATGGAAAGAGAAGTCGTCGTTTTCCTTTTGGAGTCACCTGCTGGTTGTTCAAGGTGGGGGAATCCCACTGTGGACGGACCTACAGGGGAAGGGCTTCCTATTTTAGAGTGAAATTGCTCCGCTTCGCTGCCTTCCAAAAGAAACGCGGAGGAATTGGGGTGGCTGGCAGCCCTCGGGTTGTCCACGAAGGGAGAAAAGTGGCTCTTTTAGAGACCAACGGACATAAAGGGGATGCAGAGCTCGCCGAGCGCGCGTCGTGCTTCTCTTGGCACCCAGGAACGTGACGGAGGATAATTATCCTGGTGAGAGCCAGGATATTACAGATTATATTTCTCAGTAGCTGAAAACCGACCTTTGTCCCGTGAAATCCGCGTCGGGATCGGGAAACGAGGCGGGACGGTGCAACTTGGCTGCGTCCGAGACTTAAATAAGCGGAGTTCTCGTGGGAAGGGTCCCTCGTATTTCTCGGAGCAGCTCCAGTGAGCTAGGCCAGTCTTTGTTTGCGGGACGGAACGCTCAAAAAAGCTTAAACACTGGACAAACCGCTACAGTTACAGCTAAACAACATCATACCGTCGATCTACTCGTGGCTAGGATTAAAAAAAAAGAGAGACGTGACCCAAAGTCCTTGAGGTCTCCACGAATTAGTGCTTCTCTGCTCCTCCTCCATCCCTCCGAGGGATGTCTCTGAAGGTCTCGGTCTCATTTTCTTCTCCCTCAAGCCCTCGTTCCGAAGGCGAAGCGGCGTCCATCCGAGACGCTGGGGAGGAGTCGGGAGCTTTTCCACGGTCAGGACGTGAAGTAGGAGCTCTGCATGGAGTAGAGGCGGTCGATGGGGTTGCCCACGCGGGCTTGGAGGAGGTTGGCTTCGGCCGTGGACAGCAGGCAGTCTCCCAGGTGGCTCATGCTGTCACTGTCCATGTCGTGAAAAACTCCTTCGGAGTCTAGAAGAGAAGAAAGAAAAAAAGCGAAAGAGCACGGATGCGGCAGGAGGGGACCACACCCCGGGAAAAGGTGGCGACGGGATGATCTCCTACCGTAGGGGTGCAGGTGGTCTCCGGGCAGCTGGGGAGGCGTCAGCCCTTGTCGGTACAAATCCGTGGTGTAACCGCTCTGGTCCAGGGGCAGGAGCTGCTGCGGGGGCAGCCGGGGGTAGGGCACCATGAGCCCGTCCAGGCCGTGGACGCTCGCGCCGTCTGGAGGGACACAGCCCGGGGGTGCGGGTTGAAACAAAAAGAATAATGTCCCGGGGAAGGGCAGAAGGGACTAGAGGGAAAGTCTCAGGAGGAAAAGCTGAGCGAGCTGGGGAAGAGGAGGCTGAGGGGAGACCTTCTCGCCCTCTGCCACGCCCTGACAGGAGGCTGGGGCGAGGTGGCATTGGGCTCTTCTCCCGAGCGATAGGACAAGAGGAATCGGCCTCTGACTGGTCCAGAGGGGGGTTCAGTAGGGTGTTAGGAGGAATTTTGCTACCCAAAGGGTTGTCAAGCCCTGGAACA
>NW_009697724.1:0-1178 GCF_000703405.1 Apaloderma vittatum | reverse complement strand
CACTCTCCCCTCCTCACCGCCACCGGGGAAACACCCGGAGCTTCTCTGCTCACCCGTCTCTCTGCTCTCCCCGCAGGTCCCGCTGCTGGGCGCAGCACCCCAGCTCCGCCGCAGGACCCCCCGGCTGCCTGCTCTGCCTGGAGCCTGGGGAGGACCGGCCGTCCTTCTGCACCGCTGGCTGCCCCCGGGGCTGCGTCCAGCCGGGAGCCCGTGTGCTCCGTCCCCGAGACCTTCCTGCTTCTCCTTCCAGCCTTCAGTGCCAGATCGGAGATCATCGACCTCTGCTGTGAGTCAGACCTCGTTGAAAACCACGCCGCGGGGTGCCCAGCCTGCCCCATGGGGGGTGCGGACCTGTTTGAAAGCTTCGCCCTCCCACCCACATCACTTGTTATGGGGTAGAGGAGCAGACCCCCTGCCCCATTTTTGGAAGCTCTTCAGTGGCTCCTGGCGCTTGGACCTCATCAGCCACCAACGGATCCACACAAGAGCAAAGCCCTTCAGGTGCCTGGAGCGTGGGAAAAGCTTTGTCTGGCACTCAGCTTCAGCAGCCACAAACACATCCATGAAAGAGAGAAGCCCTGTAAGTGCCTGGAATGTGCTCAGACCTTGTCAGCCATCAACGAATCCACACAGGAGAGAAGACCTACAAGTGCCTGGTGACTTGCGGAAAGCAGACTCCACCGTCGATTAGGTTGTAAGGTAGGTATGTTTATTTCAGCGCTGGGTGGCACGTGCGGGTAGTCCCGTCAAAGCCGTGCGCACCCCAGCGTGGCATCTGCCTTAACTCTATACGTTGAAGTGTTACGTATTCATAAAGTCTCGCAATACGCCTGTACATATGCATGACCTGTCCTGCTTCGTATTAAAAGGAGTTATTTCCATAATCTGCTCCTGTCTGCGCTTGCACAGGGCCTCCTGGTGGTGTCGTCAAGGGTCTTGTGGAGGAAGGCTCGTAGTCTTCCTCACTATGCGCTTTTCAACTTTAGGTCCTTGCGCAGGTTCAGTTGTCTTTCGGCTTCCATCCAAACTGCGGAGCTGGTACCAACTGGTCTTGAACTGCTCTAATGAGTTTCTACGATGCTCAATCTGTTATCAAAGAGCAACTTGCAATCTGTGTCATTAATCAATATCTTTGCCGCTGCTCATATGTAATCATCTGCTCGTTTTCCGATAATCCT
>NW_009697723.1:0-1889 GCF_000703405.1 Apaloderma vittatum | reverse complement strand
AGAAACCTGAGGAACCTGGAGTTCTTTAGCCTAGAGGTGTGGAGCCTCCAGGCAGAGTACGAGTATCCTGAGAGTGCTTGAAGGGTGATCTCAGAGATGACGGAGCTTTTCTCTGCACTATGATCCAGCATGAGAATTGTAGCTGTAGAGGCCCAGCCTGGACACCAAGAGGTGTCTCCCAAAGGGCAGTGCTGGGGTGGATCAAGTCGCCCTGAGGGAGACTGGAGCAGCCCAAGGCTTCGTGTGTCAAGGAGTATCCAGGGAAGACAGAGAGGTATCAGTAGAGCAAAAATGATGCTGAGATGAGAGCAGGATGTGGGAGCAGGTGGATGTCTAGAATCTGCAGAGGAAGAGCAGATGTGGGACAGTGTGTGGTGGAGATGACAGAGGGAAGTCTGAATAGCCCCCATCTGAGTTGAGCTCTTTCTCCCATTGGCCAAGGCTGTTTTCTCTGCCACTGATGCCTATGGCAAAGCATCTTGTCTTTACAGCATTGGTTTCTCATGGCCTCCCCTTCCCCAGTCTTGACCCTGGCAGGTGTCGGACCATAGATCTACCTTCAGCTTTGCACATCTCCAGTCCCCAGTGCCCCATAGAAAGCCCTGCAGAATCATAGACGGACAGGATCTGCCTTCTCAAGAGCTGGGGTCAGGGTTTTGCTCTTTGGATTAATGAGACACATCCAGGTTTACTCAGCATCACAGGACCTTTACCTTGCTTTTCCCAACCAGTCATCTCTACTTTCAGGTTTCTGCTCTAACTGGATGCTGGGGCTTCTTTCTCAGTACTGTCCCTCAGTGGGACTCATTTAGAGTCAAGAAAATTTGGAGATTGAATCTGACTTGAACTTCTTGAGTGGTTTCCTCAACTCTATTCCAGTCTCCAAGGATTGTGATCTCAGCACAAAACTCATGGGAGAGGTCATTAAAGTGTTGCCTTGGTCTAGTGCTGTGCTGCTGAGCTGGGCCAGGCTCTGGGGATGGAGGGAGCTGATGGCAAGCAGGCGATGTACAGCACTGCCGAGAGACAGCTCTGCCCAGGAGGAGCTTCTGGGCTGAAGGCACTCACACTCTGTCTCTTAGAGCTTAAAGCTACTCAGTATAGAGAGGATGACTTAAGAGTTCACTGGAGGAGAAATCTTTGCAGTGCTTGAACACAGTAAGTCTCTGTCTGCAAGGCAATGAAGCTGCAGTTCCTGGAGATATCTCGTAAAGCTGGACCAGCTACAGTTGATGGGATCTGTACAGAGGAGGCTCTTGTTAGTAAACTTTGACTGGCTGTGAAGGTGGGTGTGCAAGCAGGGGTTCCCAGGGCTGTGCTTGCGAGCAGGGTCCCTGCACAGTGCCAGGGGCTGTGTGCTGGGGCAGGGACTCTGCCGCCTGCCAGGGTCAGCACTCAGCCTGCCCAGGGAACTCCCCATGGTGCTGGGAGAGAAGATATGGGGGGGAAGGTGGGACCTCGGCAGGGAAAGGTCCTGCTGCTGCCGAGAGGGTGCTGCATGCGTCAGAACAGGTCACAGCTCTAGTTAACTCCCAGAATACTTCTAAGGGAATTGCTAATGTAGAAGTCAAGGCAGAGATTACTCTTAAGACAAGGAGAGTTCCTGAGATACAGTTTTCTCCTTGTTATTCCACTGATTTATGCAATGAGACAAAAGGATAAACAGAAAAGGAACTCTCAAGATCTAAGAAATGATTGAGTCTCCTGAACTGTACAACTGAGTGGTCAGTAGATGTGCTGCCATCCTCAAAAGACATCCTCAGCCGTTCCTTTCCCTCTGCACAGCACTAGCTTCAACTTTGCTGGACCCTTCAGGGTTGCTCTCTCCTTTTCTACCTGTAAACAGCAACATGCCCCAGCCAGTGTCCTGCAAACAGCCAGGGTTCTGT
>NW_009697722.1:4978-5193 GCF_000703405.1 Apaloderma vittatum | reverse complement strand
CGAAGCTGCAGGACTGGTGCCCCCATGGACAGGAATCCAAATCTCTCAGGGACCTGGGCAGGTCAACAGACGAGTGTGGAACTGGCGACTAACTTAATACAGGAAGCAAACAGCCTTAGCCTCCACGGCCTTGATGATATTTATGCAAAAATGGTGTTGGTTTCACTTTCCTAAGTACTACAGCTTTATTTTGCCTTTTTTTTTTTTTTTTTTTT
>NW_009697722.1:4312-4847 GCF_000703405.1 Apaloderma vittatum | reverse complement strand
CTAGCGAGGAATCAAAGCACTTTGGACGAGGGAACAGAAAGGTTTCGGCCATGGCTGTGTCCAAGGGGACATGGACAGGAGCAGCAGGATGGGACAGAGGTGCTGGTGGGAGGGACCAGGGCCTCGGCCCTCAAGGGACAGTCAAGGGGGGCTCTTGGCCAGCACCGATCTCTGCCCGCAGCAGTGTGGGCTCTGGGCACTGGCCCACTGGGGCAGCCCAGCTGCTCCCCGAGCTGGTCTTCGTGCCCTGGGCTCTGGGGTAGAGGCTCAATTTCTATTTCTGTAAACTCGGGTCACATTTTGATTTCTTCGATTGTAAAAAAAACAAAACCAAACCAAACAACAAAACCAACCAACAAAAACCCCAACCAAACCAAAAGCAACCAACCCTCTGCTGCCGAGTAGCTGTTCAGAGCTCTGTACCTGGCTGGTAAAAATGATGACCGAAGCTTGCTGACTCCTGTGCTTCCTGATGTATGGCCACAGCTTTGCCACACACGGTGGCCACCTTTCCTGGTGGTGTCGAGCTCTGGGG
>NW_009697722.1:4076-4302 GCF_000703405.1 Apaloderma vittatum | reverse complement strand
CCCAGCCCGCGCCCCCGCCACTTCCACAGGGTGGGCAGAGGGCTCGGGCAGCACTAAAACCCAGGAGCAGGGCTGGCTGCCAGCTTCCCCTCCTGCCCCAGACAGACAGGTACATCCAGCTGCAGTCAGCTCAACAGTTTTATTTGGGTTTATGACAGACAGATAGTTCCCGAGTCAGTATTTAAGGCCCGCACCCCCCACAGCTTCCCACGGGCTCAGAACAGAC
>NW_009697722.1:0-3531 GCF_000703405.1 Apaloderma vittatum | reverse complement strand
CTTGCTTCCACTGGGCGAAACAGTCCTCAGAGACACGGAAGTTGACCTGGGGAGCAGAGCAGGGGAGGCAGGGTCAGGCCTGGGCCGGCAGTGGTGCCTTGTTCAGCCTAGCGAGGAGGTTTGTCTCCTCCCTGGCTTTGCTGACAGTAGCAAGAACATGGGCACTGAGTGGCAAATTGTTAATCTGGGGTCACCCAAAGGTGGGGACAGCATCTACGTGGCCCTAAGCTCCCTCCCACTCAATGTCTGGAGCCCCAGGTTCTCCAAGCTGTGGCCCAGCCCCTCACCTGCAGCTTCTCAAAGACCTTCTTCTTCGGTTTGAGCTCGTCATCGGGGTCCCCGTCCTCGTAGCCCTCCACATAGACGCGGTCCCCAGGGCAGCACCCGGCTGGTGGGGCCAGGGCCACCTGCCGCGGCTCCCCCGTGCTGCCGAGAGGCGTGGAGGAAGCAAAGTCACCCCAGTGCAGTACCCCCCCTCTCCACAGCACCATCAGGCTCCGGGGCAGGAGAGGGGGATCTGGATTGTGCCCCTGGAGGGGTGCGGCCCCAACGCCTCCCCTCCCTCACCTTGAGGCACACAGCACCATGCCCTGCGACTCCACACCCCTCATTGCCTTGGGCTTCATGTTACAAAGCAGCACCACGAGCCTGTCCTGCAGCTGCTCCTTGGGGACGAAGTGCACCAGGCCGCTGACCACGGTGCGGGGCTCAGGCTCACCCACGTCAATCTTCTCCACGTAGAGGCTGTCCGCATCCGGGTGCTGCCAAGCAGAAGCAAAAGTGAGGCACAAAGAAGGCAAAAAACCAAGGGTGCCCACCCACGTCACCATGCGGGAAGGTTACTCCCCTCTCCCAGTACCTTTTCCACACTGATCACTTTGCCAACGCGGATGTCCAGCTGGGATGGGATCACCTCGCCATCTGGCTCGCAGTTCTTGGTGTGCTTCTCTACAGGTTCTGCAGTGCAAAGGCAACAGTCGAGCCACGGAGTGTAAACCCAGGGAGCTAGCCAGGCCCTGGGGAGCACACGGTGACCCCCAAATGCTGGCCCCAGGGCCCGCTGAATTCCCTGCCTGTCTCTACACCAGAGAGCACAGTCCCTCCTCCGCTTTGCTGGCCTCTCAAGCACCAGAGAACCATGCCAGCATCTGTCCTCTTGAGGGCAGGCAAGCAGCCCTGGCTTCCATCACCCTTCCTAATGCTCATCAGGGCTGCTCCTGAGAGTGAAGTTTCAGAACTTCTCTCTAACCTTGTTCCCTGGAGGGACTCTCTCCCACCCAGCCAGGGGTCCACATCCCTGAGCTCCCAGCACCTCCTTACTGTCTTTGGGATACGCCATGTGGGTCAACTTCTTCAGTTCTGGGGTGTTGAATTTCTCTCTGATGGGGTCCAGCAGTTTGTTCAGGGACACTTCCACCGAGTTCTTCAGGTCTCCAGGATGCACGATCTGTACAATGACAGACAGACGTGTTCCTGCATGGTTTCCCCCAGTGCAGGGGGAGCAGAGGAATTCGAGTCACTGGTCTGATTACCTGCTCCGCAAAGTCCTTCTCCAGGGTCTCATAGGCTGTGTAAGTTTTGTTTCCTCCCCATTTTTCTTCTCGCAGAACCACAAACTCTGCGACACAGAGAATTTAAGGCTCAGATTAACCCAAGCAGAGACTCGCCCCCTGCTCAGGCAGATAAATCACCCTCTGCACTTCACTGAAGAGCCAAGGGGGACAGGCTGCTTCAGGGGACACGTGCTCCTGTCCCCTCCTCTCACCCACAGGGAAAACTAAACCCAGTGCCCGAGCCTGGTGAGCCCCTCACCTGACTTGAGGGGGAAGAGGACATGCTTGATGAAGGAGAGGACACCATTGTTCTCCACATTCCCTGGCTCACAGAAAGCCTTCCTCAACTTCTTCTTCACATTTTCCTTGCTGTCCAGAAGATCAATCTTCGAGTCCTGCAGGAAGAGAATTCCGTTGCCCTTCACCCAACCTCTTGCCCAAAAGACACAACTCGTGCTGGCGGTGCTGCAACTTCTTACAGTTCGGTGTGAGTGGAGAGAGAAGTCACCTTCTCTTGAGATGCAGCCTCCCCAGCCCCAGCCATTACCCCATCCCTCAACCACAGCCACGGTTCAAGGACCAACCTCTTCTGAGGAGCTCATTTTGCTGCCTGTCAGACCAGGAACCATCGGGTTCATCAAATGGATGCGCTTGGCATAGCCCAGGGAAGGAAGGTACTGGGAAAAAGGAAGGAGGCAAGTCATGGACAATCCTCTTTGGAAGACTGGTTTTAACTCACAATCCCCGTTTGCTCCTGGCTCCAGGTAACTTGGGGACCCTGAATAACGGGACCCAGGACGCCATCACGGACTCACACAGTACTGATGGCCACAGCCAGGGTGTGTGGCAGCACTATTTTGCCCACCAGAGTCCTGCACAGCAGCAGCTGAAAAGAGCCTTGTGGTGCCAACCACAGCCACACACACGCTTCTCCCAATGGATTAGTGAGCATTTGAGCTCTGAGCCAGACACCAGCATCATAGCGAGCTCACAAACACCCCCATTCCTCACCTTCTCTGCAAAGGTGAATATCTTCCTCTGATCAACTCCTCCAAACTGTGCGTCGACCTTGAGGTACTCCTCATCCAGGGCCTGCAGAGAGACCCACACAGCCTTGAGACTGGACCCGAGACTCCACACTCCAGCCGTGCTCAGCCTTCAGAGGTCGTGCCTATCCCCCAGGATCTGCCCAACCTCTGTCGGGGCGCTTTGGCTCCGAGAAGGCTGGGAGCTCTCCGGGCTGCCTGCTGTTCTGTAGCTGGCCAGAGTCACTGTAAGAGCAGCTCTGTGCTCAGGTTGTGCTTTGTGCTGCTGCCAGGTGTAATACTGGGGTGGAGCATAACGACCTTGCCATTTAGCTTCACATGTCCCTGCAGCCCTGGCTTTGCCCAGCACCCCCTCATGCCTCATCACATACCTGAAGGCCTGGGTAGAGCAAACCACTCAGCAAAGGGTGCTCCACCTGCTTCACCACCTCCGCTCCGGCCTTCTTCGCATCGTGCTGCGTCACCACGGAGGAGAGGCGGTACACGTCCAGCGTGTACTCCCTGAGGGAAGGAACAGCACTGTTAGCACCAGGCAGGCTGACATCTTTCAGAACTGCTTCACACAACTGCTGGTTCTGGCCGCATCAAGAAGAGCCAAGGCCTGGAGGCACCTTCATTTTGCTCCCTAGATGACAGTGCCTGGGAGCAGGCTCAGGAACAGGGCAAGCTCAGGAAGAGCAGAGCCCCAGGTCAGGCTCTCCTCACCCAAGAGGACCAGATACCCCAGGACTCACTTGCTGAGCTGGTAGTCAGTGCCCTGGACGAACTTCAGTTTTTCCAGGGGCACTCCAATGCTCTCCAGCATGGCTTTGATCACGTTCTCGTAATAGCGGGTGCGCCACTTCAGCAGCTCCCAGGGAGCCTTCATGTTGTCTAGGTAAGCGTGGAGGTCAGCAAAGAGTATTGTCACCTAGTGTAGAGAGGCACAGCGT
>NW_009697721.1:43089-44057 GCF_000703405.1 Apaloderma vittatum | reverse complement strand
GCAGCGACTGCGGGAGCGGGGCAGGAACCGGCACCGCTTCTGCTTTTGGTTTCTTGTCAGTATCCGAGGCGCTGGCAGAGCTAAAGTGAAACCGAGACGCAGGGAGCGAGGGGTCGCGGCCGGGGTAACTGTCCTTGTCCTTAGCTCGGCCGCCCGCCCAGGAAATAAATGCTGGAACTCGTGCGGCGTAAGCAGAACTTCATTTAGAAAGGTTCCACCTGAATCCTCTCCTGTTAAAGCTTTTTCTTACCAATGGTATTCAGGGCAAGGATTGCATAAGAAGTGGGGGGTTTTTTTGGTTGGGTTTTGGGGCTCTTCGTCTTCTTGTTCCCTGGATTTCTTTAATAAATCATGCTTAAGAGAACGTACAGAATCTCGTAGCTCTCTATTACTTGCTTAGATGCCTGAGCAGGCAAGTTTGATTTCCAGGCAGGCTTGACTTTTAATTTTAAGAGAGAGAACAAAGAGTTAAAACCCCTCAAAGCGTTTCAGTGATCCGCACTGGAATATAGTAGCAAGCTGGCTTTTTGGTAAATGTATCCCAGCGCTTCTTCTAATTCTGAATCCTTGTAACCAGAATCTGTGGTGCGGCACCGCCTGGACAGGGTCTCTGTGGTGTGACCGCTAGCCAGGCGGGGGGGAATTCAAGGATATTTTGGCGGTAGGTAGTCCGGCTTTTCGCTGGCTGACAGCTCGCTTTGGACACCAGCCAGGGAGCCTCGGGAGCTGCCAAAGGAGTTGCTGCCGGTTTTGCCCTTGCAGCAGGAAAATCAGGCAGTGAAGGAGGCGAGTTTTCGGGATTCTGAAGCAGAAGCCCTGCCAGCTGAGGTGAAATTGCGCAGCTCTGGTTTTATAAGTGAGGTGAAAGTATGTCGTCCCTGATTTTATGTCAGTTTTCCTCTGGTTTAGGAAGTTTTTTCCTCTCTGCAGTACTCTCCCTTGACTTGAAGGTGCTGGCTTTGGCTTTT
>NW_009697721.1:24427-43058 GCF_000703405.1 Apaloderma vittatum | reverse complement strand
ACACCAGCCAGTCTTTTCCCTTGAGAGCTGTGTGCCACATCCAGCGTTTTCATTTTTCCAGGGATATTAATAACTCGAAATACATTCTGCTAGGTGCAGGCTCCAGCTCTTAACCTCGTTTGATTCCAATACAAGTTGCTGAGCATTCCTTAATGTGGCAGGTGGGTGCCTTTCCTTTAAACTTCCTCTTAGGGAAAGGAACTCCCTGTTCAAATGAGGTAGTTATCTTTGTCTCCATGACTTAGCATTCTTAGCAGTCACAGAACGCCGGTCTTAATGGGAGTGTAAACTTGGCACTGGAATAAAGTGGTCTTTTTTATGTACTTAGGGTATTATGTAGCTGAAAGCAACGCAGATTTCTTGAGGGAAGAATGAAATCGGGACCTTTTTGCACGTAGTCAGTCAAGAAGCAAGATCTCGAATTGTTGCTGCCGTTTCTTTGCTGACTGAAAGTGGAAGTGAAACCGTCTCGCACTC
Source organism: Apaloderma vittatum (assembly GCF_000703405.1). Classification (NCBI taxonomy): domain Eukaryota; kingdom Metazoa; phylum Chordata; class Aves; order Trogoniformes; family Trogonidae; genus Apaloderma; species Apaloderma vittatum. The sequence goes on along the minus strand of NW_009697721.1, from coordinate 42,581 downwards.
AGCGCTGCGCCTTTTGAGCTTTTTCTTTTATGTGATCTTTCATTTGTGATCATTTTATTTATTGGGGTTGTACTGTTGTTCAGGTATTTCATTACAACTTCACGGTGAGCTTTACGCCGGCTGCGTGTGTGTGTGAAACGGGTTTTATAAAACGGTGTTTAAAAATAAGGCAGAGGTTTTCTTGGCTTTAATTTTCTTTCTTTCTGCCCCCTCCCTGCACTTTTTTTTTTAGTGTTCAGAGACAGAATGGTCCACGCCGAAGCGTTTTCACGTCCCCTGAGCCGGAATGAAGTGGTCGGGTTAATTTTTCGTTTGACCATATTTGGTGCCGTAACGTATTTTACCATTAAATGGATGGTCGACGCCATCGATCCGACCAGAAAGCAAAAAGTAGAAGCTCAGAAACAGGTAAGATTTTCTTCATAAATATTTCTGTGAAATGCTGCCTTGTTCATTACCATTCACACAGAGAACTAACTAAACTGCTAACCGAAAACTGGATTGCAGTAACCAATGAAATAATCGACCAAAGCATATGGAATAATCAAAAAACCCAGAATTATTTTTTAGTAAATCTCAGGATCTAGGCTGTTTGTATTTTCACTGCTTACGTTTTATAACAAGTCAAAATTTCGAGCTTGAAGTGGTGAAAAAACTGTTTGAAAAAACAACCAACCTGCAGTGTCTCTAATTATGTGCAAGTGTGCGGTCATGGTGCTGTTTCTGACAACTTTGCTAAGCAGCAGTTGGGTTAAATAGCACTCTGATCAGTCTCTTGGTTACTCTTTAAAACCTTGAGCAGAAATAACTTGATTCTCTGCTGCTTTTTTGGCAACTCTGGCAGAGGCAGGGGCTGTAGTCATGATGACAAAGAGGGACACTGCTGTCCAGATGCCTTCCTAAGAAGAGCTTGCCCTTGGTCCCTCTCCCTCTGTTCTCTCCCCACCTCCAGGAGCAGTCAAAATGCCCTGGGAAGGGGAGGAAAGAAAGAGAAAAGCTCCGTTCCTTACGTTGAATTAGAAGGATTCCCGGGGGTTAGTGCTCTGGGGAAAGATTTAGGTGCATTTCAGAACTAAAAGTATTGAACGAAATGTTGCAACTTTCTTTTGTAGTTGTTGTTTTCTGGCTGACGCAGATTTCAAATAGCAGTTTGGAGAAAGCAAGTTCTGTTTTGGGTGGGTTTTTCTTTTGTCATGAAAACTTCAGTTCAGAAAAAAATTGGCCCCGCTTTAAAAATCAGCTTTCGCAATCTGCGCTCGTGCCAGCTGTTATATAAGAGGTTACAATATCTCAGAAGCATGTCAGGCTTAGCTGCAGGCTGGAGCGTAATGAGAAATTGAATTGTGAAAGCGTGTTCACACGGTGAGTAACTTTTCCTTTTAAAATGAGAAAAAGAAAATATTGAATATGTAGAAAAAAATTTGCTGGCTTCTGTGAGGGTTTTTTTTTTTTTTCCCTTAAATATATATTAATCTCGGCACAGTGCTGCGGGGGTTGGGGGGGGCATGCTTTTTGTAAGAGCACAATTACACCTCAACAATTTCAGACTCGTCATCTGAATCCTCTGCAGAGTTTGTAGGGACTTAATGGACTTGTTTAAAGTGTAACATAACTGTATGAGCTTTGGAAACTGCTCTCGAGATCATGGGAATGGTTTTGTGCCGAGGTTACCCGTGCAGACCTGTTCTGAACAGCAAACCCCGCATTTTAATGTTTATTTTTGCTGCTTCTCAGGTCGTCACGTATGACGCGCGGATTTGAGGGAGGGCCGGGGTGACATTCGATGGGAACTGAGACATGTGACTGAGTTGCACTCAAGTGACAAGAAGTCATTAGGAAATAATGGAACCTTGGAAAAAATGAACCTCTTTTTAGACGTGGCTTACGGAGAGAAGCTTTTTAGACTCCAAGTAGCAGTTCTTTAAAAACTTAATTTTTGCATGAAGCGTTTGGTTTCCTCCTCTGATTTTCTTGGCGTTTTTTGTTTCCCTCAGGCTGAAAAACTAATGAAGCAAATTGGAGTGAAGAACGTCAAGCTTACCGAGTACGAAATGAGCATTGCTGCGCATCTCGTAGACCCACTTAGCATGCATGTGAGCAACTGTTTTCCGTGTTTCTCTGGCAAAAACACTCCAGGCGTGGAAGATCTTGATTTTTTTGACTGCACGTTACGTTACGTGCTATATATGTGTATATATGGAAATACCTAGGAAATATTTGCGTAACTGAAAACTAAAACCGTGTTGTCAAGAGCAGAGTTTTCTTGGTCGCTTGTCTTTTTTATTCTCAAGGCCTTGCGCTGCTTCTAAGTTTGTGGATATTTTTTGTTGGCAGGGACTATTATGATTGTTTCTCATCCTGTTTTCTCCCTATTAGGTAACCTGGAGTGATATTGCAGGCTTAGATGATGTTATTACAGATTTGAAAGACACTGTCATTTTGCCCATTAAGAAGAAACATCTGTTTGAGAATTCTAGGCTCTTACAGCCACCGAAAGGTAGGACAGAAATGTTATGAATTTAGATGTTGTTATTAAAAATAAAAAAAAAAATTATTTACATTTAGCCAGAAAGGAAAGAGAAAGAGCGTTGCCAGTCCAAAGTACAACTAGATTTCTCGTGTTCTCTTGCTGTGAAATCAAGTTCCAGTGAATAAGTTTAATCTTAATAATCAAGCGATAATTGCTTTTCAGTTATTGACGTTATATTTTGGTGCACTGATCTATGTAGCCAGCATTTTTAACTGTCTAAACCGTTGATTTTTATTTTTTTTCCCTCCTTATTCCTCATGTTTTCCTTTGGCAGAGGTGAGCTATGACTCTGCTCCGCAGCTTTGTACACTTAGTTAATATTTCTGCAGCGTCTAGAAACAGAAGTCACGTGAGACGTAAGCTAACCTTGCGGACATGTCTCTGTTCTAGTCCTAGAAATTCCAGTCATTCAGAGAGACAGAGGTGTCATTTTTCTTCTGGAGATGCCTCGATTTTCTCTGGAGTTGAGTTGCAGGGTACTGAGGCAGTAAGGAAACAGGCAGGTGACAAATGAACTTTCCGGCAGCGAAGCAGAAGTTGGATGATCTGCGCGGGAATGCTTACAGATATATTTCCTGTGTGTTACTGCAAACAAGCAGAATTTGAACCTGAAATGTTGGACAGAATGCCAAAATTTATCTTCGCTGCTCCGATGTCTTCTGAAAATTCTCCGAAAACGAACTGTCTGTACCTGCGACCATCTCAGTTCCATGTCCGAAGTGACGGAAGATGAAGCACTTTTGTCACTGGTTTAGTTTTTCCAGACTGTGTTCTGCTTAAGTCACAATTCGAAACTGCCTGGAAAATTACTTTAATGACATGATCTAATAAGCTGAAGGAAAAAGTTATTTTTTTTATTTATCTTTTTAAAGCAGACTTGCCGCTTAGGGCAGGCTCCCTGGTTTTATGGGTAGCTTGCACTGCACGTTAATAGGAAGTCGTTGCTTCAGAGTAATTACATTCGTGGTCATCGGTCACAAAATGAGGGGAAAAAAGCCCCTGAATAATTCTCTGTGTTTCAGGCTTGTTTGACTAATTTTTCTTCCTTTAAATTTTTTTCTCTACAACTGCACTAGAAAAACACTGATGTGATTTTTTTTTTTCACTACGACAAGGCTAAAAATATGTGATGTCCTATTTAATTGTGGGCAATTTGTTTAAAATGTTTGTCCTCTGCCTTTTTTTTTTTGCCCGGGCTCTGTGCTAAGTTTTACTAGCAAGGCTGAGACTGGCTATGATCAAAGTCTATCACATGCTTCCAGGAAATAAATAGGATTTAGGGGATTTTGTAACTTTTTTAGTAGTAGTAATAAAACAGTCACTTCCAGACAAATGTCTCCCTTCAATTTCACCATACTTGTTTTTAAATATTCTCACCTTTAATTTTATAATCTCACCTTTAATTTTATAATCTCACCTTTAATTTTATAATCAGGGTGTCTTAAACAACTCTGTATTTGATTTGATGGAACGCTGTGTAACTTGGTTTCTTACTTTTTAAAACTTTGGATAAAATACAAGCCTTATCAAGTCCGTTGCACCGAAGCGTATTTTTTTTTGTAAAGCGCCCGGAGAGTGTTAACACACGGCTGCTTTTTCAGGAGTGCTTCTCCACGGTCCTCCTGGTTGTGGCAAAACGCTGATTGCCAAAGCGACAGCCAAGGAAGCGGGTTGTCGATTTATCAACCTCCAGCCTTCGACGCTGACAGACAAATGGTACGGAGAGTCTCAAAAACTGGCTGCTGCTGTCTTCTCCCTCGCTATAAAGCTCCAACCGTCCATCATTTTTATTGACGAAATAGGTAAAAATCTTTTTTTTTTTAAGTAACTATAGTAGAGTGATGTTTAACTGTAGGTTCAGGTTGGTGGGTGTACTGATCTACTGTCTTCCTTTAAAAAGAGTGATAATTAAGGTTCAGTAAAATAAATAGCATTGTAAAGTAATGATGGCGTGTTAGGAAAAACAGTGTTACTTCGTCGTGTTAGTGGAGGAAATTTCAACTAGAAGAAATAGCTGCTTAGTTTTGTTTGGGCTGCGGTGGTTCATGAGGAAAGCTTCTCTTCTGTCGAGGGAGCTTCTTCCTCAGGAAATGCACCATCAAACACGCTTCAGCACTGCTACTCTGAGGGCACGTCATGGATAATAAAATACGAGTTGAGGAGAGCTCGGGAGTACCGGTTTAATAAGGCTGAGGAAGTCGGGGGGGGAATTTTGGCTCGGCAGGCAGCAGGGCAGCGTTGTAAGTCCCCGTGAACTTGAGCAGTTCAGTCCAAATCGCTCGTTGTCTCACAGCGCTGACGCTTCTTAGGGCGAGCTGTACGGCTGGCAGAAGCGGACAAAGCTTTTACCCTTTCCACAGGTTAGCGTTATGAAGGGGTTACCTTGTTAAGATGCTTTTTATCCATGTGAAGAGGTGTGAAAAAAATGTGGTGCTTTTCTAACTGCTGGCAGTTCTTTAGGCAACCACTAGCAGAGTTAGAGCTCCGCCTAACAAAGCGTGTAGCCTAAGTGACGCTGGCCCTGCAGCTTGCTGTTCTCCGGTGCTATGGTGTTTCTAGCTTGCCAGATTCTCAGTGCTTCTGTTAAGGTGAAAGTTACACTTTCTGTGAATTCAGGAAAGTGAAAATTTGGAGTACAAGATTTTGGGACAGTCTCATGTGATAGGTACGTACTTGGGTAGTGGACTTTAAAAGAAGTGCTTAAAAATAAGGTGAGATTCCACTTTCCTGTTCCTCATCGTAAGAAATAGTTTTTGTTTGGTTGAAAAAGCATGATAGCGCAGGGAATAGCACAGGAGAAATCACATAGTGTGGATTCGACGGCGGGGCTGGAAGTAAACTGCTCTGCTGAATCCTTTAATACAGATTCCTTCTTACGAAGTCGATCGAGTTCTGACCACGAAGCTACAGCGATGATGAAAGCTCAGTTCATGAGTCTGTGGGACGGACTGGACACTGACTACAACTGCCAGGTAACAGCTGCTACTCTATGATGGGAACGAGTTATTAAGTCTTAAAATAGATAGCTGTATAATTTGAGCAGCCAGAATTTGGGAGTTTTTAAACTGTTTTTCAAAACATTTTGTCAATGGCGTTTTCTTCAGGTGGAGTGAATAGTTGATTTCAGGAGAGGTATTGAAAGATCTGAGTACTCATCCGAGTTGAGTGGTTCCCAGAAAAGCAGTATAGGAGCACTAGATACTGGAGTTAATTTGAAAAGGTAGAGAAGTTGATGCTATCAAAACTCAAATTCTATTAAATGGAGTTGTGCTTCCATCCCATTATTCCTGTACGCCTCTGTCCCCATCCCATAATGTCAACAGAAGTATTGTATTTAGGAGAGGAAAAAGAAATACAAAAAGCTGCTCATGCTGTAAAACCAGACAATCGAGAAACATTTAGGAAATAAATGGCTTGAATGTAGCATAGACAAAAGCCTGCTTGGTGTGTTTCTGAACCGTTAGCTTTTTAAGGCCTTTAAAGGGGATGTTGATTCTCCAATTTTAAAATTCTTTTTAAAGAATGGGTTCCATGCTCTGACCTTCATTAGTTCTTTCTTTTTGTAAAAGCTGCTTCTGCTTCTCTCTCAAGCTTGTGCTAAAGACTTTTTTTTCCAGTTGATTTTTTTAAAAACAGCTTAGAACACAGTGCATGTATATACCGAGGAGCTTTAGAGTGTTTGCTTAACCATTAGTAAGAGGCCAGTGGTAGGAACACTTAACCGGAAGCTAACACCATCTCGCAAGCACACGTTTCTCCGAGTGTTGAATGCATTATCTCCTTTCCCAACGTACTGACACCTTCTCGGAGCAAGTCAAAAGACAACCTGTGGGTTTACAAGTCCCTCTTGCTCAGCTGTACATCTCTGCAGAGCAGGGAGCCACCAAAGGAAAACGCAGACCGGAGACTCTGCAAGGGTCTGATTCAGGTTTCTGGGATTTTTTCAGCAGGGTTTTACTTCAATACGGCCTTTTGGGCTCCTCCCTGAGATGTCGTCGCGATCCAGGGAGGGTTCTTCAAGCTCTGTTTTTTGACATTTTGCATCGTCTCAGGTTTGGACAGCCAGCTCGCAGGGCTCTTTTGTTAATGGCAGGTGTTTACTTTGGGTTGCTTGCCTGCATCTCGCCAAACACATTTTCCTTTGAGTAAGGATTACGTTTGGCTTTCCTTACGGTAGCAAAAATTCCAAGCGCTAGGAGGAAATTGTAAATAAGCATCGTGAGGAATGTTATTTGTTCCCGTGTTGATTGCACCAGAAAAGCATGTTGAGCTTGGGGCTAAACCTGCCAAGGATGTAGCCTGGAGCCTGGCAGGAACTCGGGGCACTGTGCCTGGAAAACAGAGCTGTGCTGCTGGAAGGCACCGTTCGCATCTGGAAGGCTCACATTTGTGCCCCGGGAGAGGGTCCCACGTTTAAAGAACCTGCAGACAAAGCCCGTTTGGGGAAGGCTTGACAGAGAGAACGACGCTTTGGGTGCTGGGTCCAACAGTCGGGCTTGAGGCTCAGCGATGCTTCGGCCAGACCCGAGCCTAACGCTTTCTAGAAGGGAAAAATGGTGAAAAATGGGGCTGTTTGCAATTTGCCGCTTGTGTAAGGAAGCCTCTAGGTGGCAGGGTGACTCTGCTCCGGCACGGGCCACCCAGCCTGGCAGGAGCTGCCAGGGCTGGCTGCGCAACAGTGACCCCGGACAAAAGACCAGGAGCACGTCAGGAAAGGGCATTGATGGGAGATTAATTCCCCTGACATTTTTCACTTTCGTGACTGGACATTTACAATGTACATAACTTACAATAACAAATGTGAAAACAAGGCTGATGTGAATGGGAAGTAAATTTGTTCTTCAGCTAATTAGCGGAACGCAGTCGAGTGAGGTAAATTCTCTCCTTGTGTTGGACTTGGCTCGGGCGCCTCTCACACGCGGCTGTTGCAGTGTGCCAGTGCACGTAGGTTATTACTGACTTTTAATGCTTTTTTTAATGTTTCAAAAGAAAAGAAATGCCCTTTTAGTGCCCACAAAAGCTGCCAGTTTGGTTGTCCTGGTGAACTGGAGCCTTTTTTTTTTTTTTCCAACCAGAATGCCACCTTTTCTAATACCTTACCAAAATATCTCCTTTCGAGTTCCTTCCAGCCTGCTAGGAACTAAAGAGACATTGCCAAGACTTGGAAGCAGAAGTTCTGGGTTACTGCGTAGAGTTTGAACTTCCAAATTTGGCTCAGAAGGCTTCAGCCTAATGTAAAAATCTCCGCCCAGGTGGCACTCTGTGGTACCGATGATCTCTTAAGCTGCCTGTTTAAATCCAGTTGATGAAATCAGTACCAAGAAACCTTATGTAACATCTTTAAACATCGATGCTATTGATAAAACGTGGAAGAGTCACATGTTTGGTTTCGAAACCCCAATACGGCAGGGTTTTCAAAAGCTAGTTTCAGGCTGACTCGTTTTTTCTGTCGGCGTACGCAGGTCATAGTGATGGGAGCCACCAACCGTCCTCAGGATCTTGACTCTGCGATCATGAGAAGAATGCCGACCCGGTTTCACATCAACCAACCTGTAAGTCAGCTTTGCCTGAACTGGGTGCCTAGTAGCTGGGTTACAGGCAGGTGCTTTACCAGCCAGGAAACGCACATATCTGGTTGGGTTTTGGTTTTTTTTCCCAAAGAAATACTCTTGTATTTTGATCTGGTTTTATTTTTTTTAGCAGCTTGGCTTTTTAAGGTGCTGTTTCACACAGAAATCTTGGTTTTTTGCATCTTCTATCTCAAAAAACATCATTTGCTCTGAGAGCTTCCCACCCTTTTTTTTTCATCTCTAAGACCGGAGTGGCTTAGATGCTTGCTGCAGTCTGGAAAGATCTTGGTTTTATTTTGAAAACAACCACAAAAAGCACAAAAACGACTGCACACACTTGCCTATGGAAGGGGGAGGGGTAGTGTTAAGAGGCAGGTACACACTTGACAACCTTTTATACCTTCTTGATAGACAGTATTTAGTTTTCCAGGAGAGGGAATGAAGCCTGCATACCAAAGCCTACATTCTTCTCAAGCCTTTCCACCGTCGGGCACGGCGAGCAGTCTGGAAAACTGTTTTTATTCCACTTACGATGTACGCCAGACAGGCGGTAATTAAGGTCTTGATCAATTATGCCAACTCTCACAAGGTTCCCCTTACTGGAAATTTCCCTATTGCCATCCTTTTAGTCCCCTTTGAACACCTACTGATAGGACAAGAGGTTTTTGTCCCGCTGGTTGTGGTGTCAGTGTTCCCTTGTGGCTACAGCCATTTCCTTCGTTATTGATTTTTTTGCAGAAGCTTAGAGACGGAGCTGGAGGAGCAGAACTCTTACGGATTGTGCAAGAGAGCAGTCGTGTTCCCAGACCCATCTTGTTTGAACTGGCTTTCACTCCCTGTGGGTGGATACTTCTTGAAACAAAACATTTGTAACCCAACGACTGCTTTTCTGGGATGCCTGCTCCTAGGGTTTTCAAGCACCTTAATCACGTTCCAAGTTTTCCTTGAATTAGTAAGGGGCAAGGACGTGTATTTTAGCGCTTTTTCATGTCTTTCTCTCCAGACGCGGTGTGAGAAGGGCGAATTATCTACAGGTAGCAATACCTCTGAATGTCACAGTGCTTGGCTCCCTCTCCCAGGATCAGAATCACAGCAGAAGAGGTCACTTAGGGCACAAGCAGCTCATTTTTCCAGACCCCACTACAGCCACATCGTGAACAGGTACCATAGACAAGAACAAGACACAAGGGCTACAACAAACATTGGCTACAACTCTTTTTTTTGAGGGCCAATATAATTTATGTGGATCAGAAGTGTGCACAGGTGGTATGACAGGTGGTATGAGATTAAAAAGCCTAAAAATTACTCCTAAGGAATTATTTGCAAAGCAGATGGAAATGGAAGAGTTATTTTTTTTGAGACAAGGTATCAACTGTTAAGCTGGGGTAGGTTTTTTTTTTCCCTTTTTAAGACCAAAAGTGAATTTAGGATAAGTTTGGTTTGAGGAGACACAAAACAGAGTCTCTCTGCTGTTAAGGATATGCTCAGGACTTAACTGTTCCTTTCAGTAACCTGTGATTTATCTTGTTTAAAATTTACCAAGCATCATCTGTAGAATTATTTATTTTTTTTTAAAAGCAGTTTATCTTCTTCCTCTGATGCAGCAATTTCTTGAAGTCTGCCCTCCGTTAAAGGCGATGGGAAAGCTTAGGAGACAGCTGCTTTCATTTAGGGCAAAGCAGGACCAAATGTGAGCCCTTTCCCTGTAGCGCGTGTGAATATATGAGCTCAAATGTTCCGTTTCAGGTGCTCCCGGAGCCAGAGAACCCCGGATCTCATTCTGCTGAGTGGTTTCCCATCGGATCGGTTTCCTTACTCTCATTCGAGGGATCAGCTCGTGTCGCCGCACCGTGATTAAAAGCGGTGCAAAACGGAGATAGATGTTAAATGTGTTTATTTTTGTACTCTAGTAACTTCAGTCTCTTCTGTTTAAGGCTCTGAAGCAAAGAGAAGCTATCTTGAAGCTAATTTTGAAAAACGAAAATGTAAGTAGATTTCTTTCTGTGGTTAATTTGCTGTTTTCCCATTGTCACGAGTGCCAGCTCTGGAGTTGTGGACAACATATTTCCTAAGTGACTGTCTTGGAGGAAAGTAGAAATTATCTAACAGGGTATTTCTGATGATAACTTAGGAATCTTTCGTGGTTTTAGCTGTGGCGTTGAATTAAAGCAGTAGAGTTGCCTCCTGGCTTAAGTGTGCACCTCAGTCGGAGCAGCGGTCTTGGATTTTGTGGTGAATTGCCGTCTCAGAGAAAAATGACTTAATTTCTCTGTCTCTCTTTTTGCATCATGTAACAAGCTAATGTATGGATCTCTCTAAAGATGCTGAAGGTGAACCATGTTTGGAAATCGCTTTGATCGGTGAAAAAAAATCTCGAGACAGGAAGGAGGGAGAAGAGATACTGAATTGTTTTCTAACTGTACAGTTTAGTGGATCAAGCCCCCCAAAAATACCATTTGTTAGTAAAAACCGACTGAACGTTTTTCAAGAGGCCTAAAAATCACAGCTCCTCGTGGCGAATGGCTGAGATACTGGGAGGAGGTTACTCTGCCGATGGTAATTTTTGATTGCTTGTATACGACTAGAATGTAGGTTTCCCACTAAATACTAGACAGAGATGGGAAAACAGAGCAGATAAATGCCAAAGGAATCGAAGAACTGGCCTATTTGCAGAAAAGCTCCAACAAACTACAACGTTTGTGGCAAGTGGTGATTTCAGACTTGGATTTCTTTCCGAGAGCTGTGGGGGAGATGTGCCAAGTACGAGACGTTTGTACAGGCTGCCGGAGTGTCTGCAGCGGCCCAGCCCTTGCACGCGAGTCGACTCTGACTCCTTTGCCCCGGAACCTGGGCCTGGTTGCTGCAGCACCTCGGTCTTAGGGCTTTTATCAGAAACCCGAATTGGGTCCTGAATACGGACCAGGGAGAACACGAGGCGGGTCAAGCACATGCCCAGCGAATCACAAATTGCGAATCAGCACAAATAATGCACAAGAGGGCAATGGGCCTGCGTTTGGTTATCCCGTAGGAGGAACTGGATCTCTCAAGCCCAGCTTATTTTCCTCCAGGGTGGCAAACTTCCTGGCCGAGTTCCAGATGACAAGTGTAGTCATGCCCTCTGTCGTCCTTGGCCTGACTTCAAATCCTGTTCCTTCTTTCTCGCCTGGAGGGAAATCCTTGCTAGTACCTGCTACGCAGCAGGCTCCTCTTCTCCTTATTCTCCTTATTATTATTATGCTCCTCTTCTCCTTATTCTCCTCTTTTTAGTTTTGGTCACCACAGCACAAGAAGGACATGGAGGTGCTGGAGCGGGTGCAGAGAAGGGCAACAAGGCTTGTGAGAGGTCTGGAAAACATGACCTGTGAAGAGCAGCTGAGGGAACTGGGTTTGTTTAGTCTGGAGAAGAGGAGGCTGAGAGGAGACCTTATTGCCCTCTACAACTACCTAAAAGGAGGCTGTAGTGAGGCTGGTGCTGGTCTCTTCTCTCTAATTACTAATGACAGGACAAGGGGAAATGGCCTCAAGTTGCGTCAGGGTAAGTTTAGATTGGATATTCGGAGGAAGTTCTTTCCTGAACGAGTGGTGAGGCACTGGAACAGGCTGCCCAGGGAGGTGGTGGAGTCACCAACCCTGGAGGTGTTTAAAAACAAAGTAGATCTGGCACTTGAGGCTGTGGTGTAGTGGTTGGGTGTGCTGGGATGAAGGTTGGACTGGATGATCTTCAGAGGTCCCTTCCAACCCCTCACGTTCTGTGATGCTGTGATTATTCTTAGCCGGCTGTGCTGCTGCGTTCAGTTCTTGACGGCCTTCAGCCCCACGCTGCGCGAACGCGTTGCAGAGCCGCAGCGGACCGCTAATGGCTTCGCTCTTTGTGCGCAGGATCACGCGTTGAAGCGAAACCCTTCTAGAGAGCCAGGCTGTAGTGTCTGCGGGAGGCACTTTGGTGTAAGCCAGCTGCCTCCTTTGCCTTCATTTCCATGCTCGAGGAGGCAGGTGGCTTGCTCCAGACCCAAACTGTGCGCCGTTGTTGTAGGTCAGGGAGCTGGGGCTCGCGTACAAGCTCAAGATAGGAGCCGGCAGGACAGTATCGCTCTAACCCTTGTCCTTCAAGGAATTTGAACGGATGTCGGTGTGGTATTGGGTTCTCCTGGGGAAAGCAGAGGTTGAGGGGGTAGCTGGGAGCAGCAGGGGTTACACCTGTGGCTTTGCCTTCATCACTACAGAGTAGTTTTCCTCTTAGAAGTTATCCCGTAATCTCAGCCTTTCATTAGGGCTGGTTTGGCTTTACCTTTTTGGCAATAAAATACCGATGTAGCGGAAAAGGTGCCAGAAGGGGCTGTCGTCAGCGGTTCTGCAAGCTTGCTGAATAAATACGGGGCCTTGGCTGCAAAGAGTTCAGGCGTGCGGACTTAAGACATTATTTTGCCTCCGAGTCCCCTGTTTTGTGGTTGTATAAAGCAGGAGCAGTTGTTCAGTAACTGAGCTGCTGAGGTGGCCAACGACTGCGTTTGAAGTTCTTGCTCCGCGCTGAAAAGTGGCAACAGCGGAACGTAAGCGTGACGGAAGCTTTTTCCAGCCTCACCGTGTTAGTGGCCAGTGCGTACAAAAACAAAACGCACTCTTTCAAATAAAGTATAAAAAATGGGCTGCGGCTGTGGAAGGAGACCAGTTGGGTAGGCAGTGCTCGTGGTTGGGTAGGTAAAAAAGATGCACAAAGGGTCTGACCGAGCCCTTTACCTCAAAAAATAGCTGCACCGTTGCTGGGAATTTGAGGGCATTTGGGAAACTGGGCCATTATTCCTGTGATCCAGTTTTTGCCACCCAGCAGGCTTCCAAAACCACACGGGAGCTTTGTCAGTAACAGAACGATGCTCTGCTTTCAGATCCCTGCTTTTGTTGTTTTTAATCATTTTCATTTCATGTAATGAACTACTTGGGGAGTTCAAAGGGTAAATTAATAAAATAATTGTCTTTTAGCTCTCAAAGAAAAGACTGAAAACAATCTTCCTAGGTAAAAATACTTGGAGGCGACTGTTCCTTGTCCTCGGTGAACAAAGTAAACGAGAGTTTTCACGCTCCGACGTTTTGGTTTTTTGGCAGGTGGACAGGCGAGTTGATCTCCTACAAGTTGCTAAAGAGACCGACGGCTTCTCAGGCAGTGATCTGAAAGAGATGTGCCGGGATGCTGCCCTCCTCTGTGTCAGGGAATATGTTAATTCTGCCTGCGAAGAAGAGACGTACGTGCCTTTTATTCTGTCTGTCGCGATCGCTGAACAGCGATTGTGAATGCTCTTGGTGCTACATTATTTGCTTTTTCTGACTCGAATCGCCTATTTGTAGAGGTTTAGGAAACCTTGCTATGGCTCAGAGAAAGCAGGAGTTCTCCTTGACAAATTGCAAAAATACCCCTATCAATAAGTTACTTTTATTCATTCTGAGCACGTAACACGTGTGTGGACGGGGGTGTCTTTCCACCGCGGCGCTGGCTCCACGTCAGGGCTGCTCTTCTCCAGGCTTACTTCTCATTGAATCGCTGTGACGCAGCTCCTCTATCCTTACCTTGCTTTCTTTTTTTCTTTTTCTCTCCGTCTTCCAAAGCCGTGACGAAGATGAAATCCGTCCCGTGCAGCAGCAGGATCTCCACAGGGCGATTGAGAAGATGAGGAGATCGAAGTACGCCACGCTGCAGGACGCCACGCTGCAGGACGCCGCGCTACAGGACGCGCTGTCGGGCCTCGCTTTTGATTAAGAGAAGGGAGTGTGTTTGCGGTTTCTGACGTGATTTAGTTTTCTGACCTCTGTAATCAGTTAGCAAAAACGGCATCGGGGGGGTGGGAGCCGGGATGTTCCTTGAATTAAGGGAGGTTTTGTTTCTGGAATCGTTTTTATACAGCAAATTCTGTCTTGGAAACTTCGTTGTGCACAACTAGAAGCGGAACAGTCGATCTGAAGTGGAACAATTACAGCCCAGACCAAGAGCAGCTGCCTGTGTCTTGTCCCCAAAGCGATCTACGCGCGGCGTAGCCTTAAAGCAGGTTCTGACGTGGCGCGGGGGTTCGGCGAGTCGCCGCCGGCGATGGGAGGTTGATCTGTTGCCGGTTTGTGTATATATGTGTGAGCGTGTGTGTATGTATTAAATGTATATATCCACACATTATTTTTTTTTATATATATATATAGACGTAATCTGTAGATAACTTGAGTATGGAAAATCTTTTCTACTTGCAGAATCGAACCAAATCAGCAGATGTATAGATTAAAAGATTTGTCGATACTCAACTCACACTTACTTGTTCCTTTTAGCAGCAAATACAAGGATCGACATTCTGCTTCTAGCATCACTTCCAGGCAAAATTTGAAATGTTACTGATTTTTCTTTCATATGACCACTTGAAATCTGGTGCCATTTAGTAAAGAGAGTAAAACTACTGTGAAAATGCTTGAATACTTTTAATTTTGTACGAGTTCTGCTTTTTGAGGCTTTAAAAATGAATGCTCGTTTTATTTTTGTTTTTCCCTTGATGCGAGTAATTAGTGTAGAATCTCAACGGGTCTTTCATGAAGCCCCACATATTATAAGCTCTCTGAAATCGTGGCTTTCTGATCTACTGTGCGCTGTAACGAGGGCTCGCTGCTATTTTAATCTCCTCTGGAGGCCCCGCTGCTGTGCTGTGGCATCCCACCATGAAGCGGAAGGGGATGTCCTGTGAAGTTTTGTGCTGTCACGTACTCCAATCCGCAAAATCCAAGAGAAGGGAATGGATGTTGGGTTTAGAAAAGTGATTTAGCTCGTTCTGCTGTACTCGCTGGTAACAGTTGGAGCGAAGTCACGTAATGTTTTGTTGTGATAGAGGCAAAGGGTTAAAAAATGTAACTGGCAAAAGTCGTTTTGGTAAAGTTGCTGTCAGTAGGTTTTCAACAGCTTGATTTTTCTTTTTATTATGAATTCTGCGCTATCGAACACAAATAAGTAATCGGAATTGTTCCGACGCCCGGCGGGGGGGTGTGCTGTGTCACAGTGCCGCAAGCTCTCGAGGGCAGGTGAGCACTGAAAGCAAGAGAAGGATGTAAAATGAAAGGCGCTGTAAAGTAAAACAAAACCAGCCCCAATGAGCTGTTGTCCAGCATCAGCCGGTGACGACCCCTGGCACTAAGCGCAGCTTTCTCCCTGCTCCCCCTTTGTCCAGCACACGGGCCGTGCACTGGAGTAGGTCTTAGTTCGACCCAATTTAATCTCCTTAGGTACCAAAGATGTTTGAGCTTTTTTTTTAAACTAATTACTTTGCTTTTTGATATCTAGTCAAGAGGTGGCATCCCCGCCCACGACAGGGAG
This sequence comes from Apaloderma vittatum, assembly GCF_000703405.1. Taxonomy (NCBI): domain Eukaryota; kingdom Metazoa; phylum Chordata; class Aves; order Trogoniformes; family Trogonidae; genus Apaloderma; species Apaloderma vittatum. The sequence goes on along the minus strand of NW_009697721.1, from coordinate 27,148 downwards.
GTTGGATGAAATGATCTGTCAGGTCCCTTCCAGCCTGGGCCAGTCTGTGAAATACCGGGTTGTGGAAAGCCAAGAGGTCTGGGATATGCAGTGCTAATCCCACAGGTCACATCCTTAGCGACAGGGCAGAGCTGTGATGTCAGCCAGTGCCAGCTCTGGGAGAGCCCGAGTTCAAGGACCAGCCTTAAAATTAAATGTGCAGAGAGTGCTCCTTCCTGGCAGCTGGGCTCTCAGGTCTGAGTTACGCCTGTGCCAGGTGAACTTCTCCAGTTTGTTTCAGTGCCTGCTCTGATGCTGAGGTTCTGCCAGCCCTCTCGGGAGCTGTCGCACCTGGGAAAGCCCAGGCTGTTGCAGTAACATGGCCTGTGCTTCCTTTTCCAGGGTGCTTGCCGCTTAGTCAAGGTGTAGTGCGGGCAGCTGACGGACGCAGGCTGTCTTAATTGGTTTTAACAGAGCGAGCGTAAAGTGTTTCCTTAAGCAAGTGTAGATGTCAAAGGGACAAAGCCTTAACTGCTCGCAGAGGCTGGGCGCATCCTCTAGTCACTCCTTCTCATGTGTTTCTTAAAAACCTGCCTGTTCCTCTGCTGGCTGGATCTTGCTTTTGCCCGTAACGTGTCTCCGCAGGCTCAAGGGACTGGTGTGAGGAGGTGCAAGGCGTTATTTTTAACTGCCCCCGAGGACAGTTCCTGCAGCTGGAGCATAATTGCCGAGGACTTTGCCGCCCGCCTTGTTTCGACAATTTGGACCCTCCTGGCAGCTTGCAGCGAGCGCTGCTTGTCCTGCAGGAACGTGGATGCTTTAATTCCACGTCTCCTGTGGTTTGGTCCAGGCTTCTCACCACTTGCTCCTGCCTCTCCTTAGAGCCGGGGCCAAGCCTAACCCTCCCTCCTGCGGCTCTAGGATCAGTTGCTCCAACTGAGCAGCTTTTCACAGGCGTGGGCTGAGGCCGAGCCGGGCTCTAGCGCTAAGTTCCGTGTAGTAACGCAAAGTTTCACAGGAAACGGGTCGTTCTTGGGGTTTCAAGGTCGAGTCCTCCGGCAGGAAGCGGCAGAGACATTCCCAGCAGGCAAACGCTATGGTTAGGGCCTGCTCAGCCCCAGCAGTCATTGCTAGACAGCGTGTGCAGCACAGACCCTGCCCAAATTGTCCCCAGGCTGTAAAGCAGCTCATCTCACCAGTGCAATACTGCAGCGCAAACACAACCTTTTGGAGTAGGCTTAAGTAACAGGAAAATAAATGTGTTTGTTTGCTCACTCTGTTTTTCTGTCGAGCTGTTTTCTGTAGCCTTCACTGGCGCATCCACGTTTGCGTGCTGTAAAGGCCTCTACTCCGCTGACCCTAGACCAAGGGATGCAGCATCGTGCCGTTTCTCCAAGGTTTTAGCAGCTGGAAGGTGTTTTAAGTGCTGGTTCCGCAGGGCAACAGAGGACAGTGCCGTTGTGACGCTTGTTAGCTGTGACACGTTCGACGCGACACAGCCCAGAGAGCATAAAAGAGTTGAGGTTTCTGAAGGGAAACCTGCGACCCTGGGCGGGCGTCCCTGCTGCTACAGCCCCAAACCGACCACGTGGTTGTAATTTCTCCGCCAATTAAATTAAGTGAGAGTCAGTCGCATGTACGAGTATTTATTTGTACTAAAAGTGAGTGTTTCGTAGCAAGAGCATCAAGTTCAGAATATATTAAATCATGAGATGCATCAGTTGAGGTACAAATTCCAGTCTCATGTCTTTATAATAAATACACTATAAAAAAGAAACACCCCCCAGATCTGCATACTCTATTTTAATCAGAGGTAATCGGCACACTACGCTAGTTTAAAAGGATAATACAACATTTGTGTTTTGCTGTAACCATTTAGATTTATTGGGGGTGGTTTTGGTGGGGCTTTTTTAACAGTTTGATTAAGATAAGCGGCCACAGCACTGTTCCACTACTTAAAAATAACAAATATTGCAATTATAAATGGGAATATTGCTTTTGTCTTCCAGGTCCCTGCCAGAGGGCCTGAGTGTAAAAGGCACCGGTGCTGGTGTACTTACTTCCAGCTACTTACACGGGCGTTGCAGCCTTTTTCTTGAGGTAAAATACAGCTTTGGGCTCTTTGCTCCAAATACTTAAAAAAAAAAAATTACGCACAAAACAAATGACAAAAAAACTCCACAAAACTTTTTGTAAAAGTATTCCTAATCGCACACGTGGTCTTGGACGATGTACCATAGCCACAGCAAAATGGGGTTGTTTTTTTTTTAACTTGCAACGTAGTTCCCTACCCAATGTTACAAGCAGAAGTGTGATTATTTTTACTTAGTGCAGATCCATTTGTAATTAAAACAAGAACTCTATTTCCATTGCATTTGAAACAGATTCTGACTGGTCCTGGGGCAGCTACCTACTTAAAAGAGAGTATAAAAATCATCCGTGTGTGTTGCTGCAATGACTCACAAGCGCGTCGCTGTCCTGCCCCTAAAAACCTTGCACCCAAGGGGGTGGCGGGGAGGGGGAGCGAGCCTCTGCTGAGTGCAGGCAGGAGGCCAACGCACGGGCAGGGACAGGAGCCCCTCTCACACGGCAGCAAAGTCCATGTCTGGAGGGGAAAAATAAGAAAATAAAGGTCTGTGGTAACCTTCCACCAGCCGGAGCCGGGAGCAACACCAGCCGCCGGCTCTCAGCTCAGCACCCCTCGCACAGCAGCACCCACCCGGCTCCCGGGGCACCCACGGA
>NW_009697721.1:23755-24402 GCF_000703405.1 Apaloderma vittatum | reverse complement strand
GGCGCTGCCCTGCAGATACAAAGTAAAATCAGGTCACCTGCCCCCCCCGTGGGGTTATTGGTTTGCCAGCTTATAGCCAGCCGGACCCACCTCACGCTGGTTTTGCCTTTAATTCACCTTTCGGGTGGGAGGAGTACAGGCAGAGGAAAAGAGAGATCTGATCCTGATGATCCTGATCCTGGATCCTGACGATCCTGATCCTGGATCCTGACGATCCTGATCCTGGATCCTGACGCCAGGGGAAAGGATGCCCACCAGAAGACACGTCCAGCAGCCCCGGTTTTTGCTTGCTGCCCTGACTGACTGATCTCTACCTCCCAGGACAGCTCCCCCCTGACCCGTGGGCTCGGCAGGTTTGAGAGCCAAGGCCCCACCGAAAGCTGAACTCGAAGCACCAGTAGCGCTCAGCCCAGGTTTTGTTTTGACCGGAGAGGTCACGCAGGAGGAAGCAGGAAGAACAGAGAGCAACTGTCTCAGCCACAAGGAGCTGGTGTTGGTCAAGGCTGATTAAAAAAAACCCCAAACGTCCATTTCAAAAAAGGACATTAAAAAAATCCCACTGTTTCTTAGCAAAAATTGTCTAAGGCACAACTTGGAGGGCAGTGACTGGATCCAAGCGTGGGGTGCCCGTTTCCCTCTCTCACTCC
>NW_009697721.1:23081-23613 GCF_000703405.1 Apaloderma vittatum | reverse complement strand
CCCAGCTCTGCAGCCGGGGCTGGTGTGTGGCCGCAACGACACCAAAACAATCCAGGTGGCCCGTCCGGAGGCTGTGTTGGGCTTCTCGCAGCCGCACTCAGCTGGGAACGAAGGGCCCCCTGCCCTGCCCCTTCCAGCTTCACGGAGACCCCCCCAGCAGCTTCAAGGGGAGAAGGATCAGGCTCAAAGTATTTCTGATTAGTAAAACCCACTCTGACCCAGGTGGGAAAATCCTACAGTCAGAGCATTGGAAATGCCAAGTAACTGATCAGTGTCATAGGGAATCAATCAATCATCGCTCACTCTTAATACAAGTATTTCTATGGAGGAGGAACAGTGTTAGTTCTTTTTTTCCAGTGACTGGTAGTACTCGGTGAGGACTTTCCAAGCTTTGGGGGCCATGAAGCCGTCGGGTGGGTTTTCACCTTCACGAGCGAGCTTCCTCATGCGTGTTCCCGAGATGAAGTCAAAGTCGTCGTGCCTGCGCAAAACAGCATCACAGAATTGTTGAGGCTGGCCAAGCCCCCTGCGA
>NW_009697721.1:21215-22731 GCF_000703405.1 Apaloderma vittatum | reverse complement strand
ACGCCCCGGCACTGGCAGCACCTGCCGGTGGTGTCACACCCGGCAGCAAGGGGGTTCCTCTTCTGAGAGGAGCTGGAGTTGTACAGAACAGACGCCTCCAGCTGCAAGAGTCTGTATTTGTGTGCCCGAGCTGTGTTGCTTATCCTCCCCAATGGCCACAAAGGCGCAGCTTCAGTTTCACGTGACCCATCCTTGACCTGGTGTCAGCTCTTGGAGGGGAAGGCAGGTGCCTTTCACAGGTTCTTCCCCCCTTCCTTTCCTTAAAAGGAACAGCCATGGCTTTTCCCTTCACCCCAGGAAGATGCAAAGCCAGACACGATGGCAAACCGCGCGCGGTGAAGAAACAGCAACGCCGCTGCCCGTGTTACCTTTTTGGGTCGTAAAAATCCATGGCCTTTTTCACTTTATTGTAAGCAGCCACCCGAAAGGGGATGATTTCCACCGAGGTCAGGCCTGGCGCCATGCTCAGGACCTTCCCTCCCTGCGTGGGCTCGTAGAGGTCCTTCTTGGTCTCGGGGTGAGGCATGCCCGCGGGGTCGCGCCCCACGATGTAGAAATTGGCACCAGCTACCATGCGAGCTCGGCAGTGCCACTGCACCTGCGAAGGAGAGAGGGAGGGAAGGAAGAGGAAAGGGAAAGAAAACGTGTCAGCAGCCTCACTGCAGCTTCTCATAAGGATCAGGCCACCCAGACTCATCTGCCACTGCTTGGACCTGATGCAACATCCAGTTCCCCTAAGGGCATGTATTTCAAGGGAAACACTGGGAGCAGGAACTGGCAGCGAGTGGAGGTAGCGGTTTGCTTTTCGGACATGCAAAGGCAGCGCCCACCAGCCCTCGAGCCCTGCATCCCTCTCCTTCCTCCTTCAGGACAGGTTCGGTGTCCACCACTTTCATCCCACCCATTTATAGACAGAAGGGAGACCCCAGGGAGAAAACAAACGAGCAGCCCTGCCTGACAAAGAAAAAGGTCACAGCGGTGAAGTCTGTTCCTCCCTTTCTCCCCAGCTCTCCACACAGCTCGTGAAAGCACGGGAGCCCACGGAGCTGAGCTCTGCTGGGAGAGAGCTGCCACAGCAAGCTGCGGGCAAACCCTGCAGGGCAGCAGCAAGACACTTAGAGCTACCCTCTCCCTTCCCGGAGCCTGGCAGAGAGGGACCTGAGGGATCCCATCAACAAGTCGCTGATAGGAGCCAGCAGTGGGCCCAGGAGGCCAAGAAGGCCAACAGCATCCTGGCCGCTGTTGGAAATAGTGTGACCAGCAGGAGCAGGGAGGGGATTGTCCCCCCATAATCGGCACTGGGGAGGGCACCCCTTGAGTGTTGTGCCCAGTTTTGGGCCCCTCAATCCAAGAGAGATCTCGAGGGGCTGCAGCGAGTGCAGGGGAGGGCAACGGAGCTGGGGACTAAATCTTATGAGGAGCGATTGGAGGAGCTGGGGCTGTTGAGTTTGAGGAAGAGGAGGCTGAGGGGAGACCTCATCGCCCTCTGCAACTCCCTGAAAGGGCGTTGAGCCAA
>NW_009697721.1:7839-21157 GCF_000703405.1 Apaloderma vittatum | reverse complement strand
CAGGAGAGGTGGAGCCTGGCCATCAGGAAAAACTTTTCCCCAGCAAGAGCCTCAGCCACTGGCACAGGCTGCCCAGGGAGGGGGTGCAGTCCCCATCCCTGCGGGTGTTTAAAGGCCGTTGAGATGTGGTGCTGGGGGAGATGGTTTAGGGGTGAGCTTGGTCGAGCAGGGTTAGTGGTTGGACTCGATGATCCCAACCTGAATGATTCTATGATTCCCCATGGCCTTCTGGAGCTGCACATCCCTAGGCTTCATGCCTTTTTGTTGTGACTTTACCTCTGTGGGGCCGGCGTAGAGCATGGGAGAGGGGAAGATGGCCACAATGGTGGCCTTGGGGTCCAGGACTTGCTCCTCCAGCACGGCTGTGTGCTGCTTCATCCGCCACTCCAGTGGGACGTCGTCATCTTTGGTCCACCCTCCCAGAGGGTGCAGGAGAAGCACGGGGTTTTTGTAACCCCTCTCCAAAAGCTGGCGCCGCGTGTCCTGCATGAGCAGGGCGTGCCCGTTGTGGACGGGGTTACGCAGCTGAAATGCAAAGACAGCATCTAAAAGGGAAAGATTCAGAGGGTCACAGGCTTGCGTTGACCATCAGACCCCGTGGCTTCACTTACAAGCTAATGCACTTTGACATAGTCATAAGATATGTGGGTCTTACGACGTGTGTCCTATCTTTGCACGAACGAGGCCTTAAAGATCTTAGACAACACACCATTGCTCTGCCAAGCTTGTTACCATTGCACATCCCTCCTTCGGGGCCAATTTCAGTCCTGTCAGCTCTCCTACAAGATTTTTACACATCACTGGACACCTCCACCAAGTTGATTGACTTCTTCAGTGACCTGCCACCACTCTAAGCTCAAGGGCACCTTCATGAAGGCCAACGCTCTCTCCCCAGGGCAAGGCACATGAACTGTTCCCTGTGTGTGAACGTCAAGAATGCCAGAGCAGGGCTTTAAATGCAGGGGCTGCGGAAAGAGAGGCTCTGACCTGCCAGGGAGGAGAGGAGCAGGATGCTCCACACTTCCCCATCACATGCTGGGAGAGGCCCACTGAGGACACAGCCCATCACGAGCGCCACCCTTACCCAAGGAGACGACACGCCACTTTTTGTGCTGTGCCCTGCGCCCCTCTTACGGCTCCCCCCACCCAATCAGGCCCATCTTGGGAACATATAGAACCACTCTGGCAACTGCTGTGAGCTTGAGAGGAAGTCATCGCAGACCACACCAACCTCTGGGTGCCAGGTAGGGCAAGAACATCTGTGTCAGTGGTGCTAACCCAAGGCACTCACCAGCGTTCATTTCCCTGAATTTCTGCTTGAGAGCGAGGGGTGTCAGGCGGTACTGGTCCAGCCCGTCGTTCCACTTGATCCTCTCCAGCACAAGAAGGTCTCCACCAACCAGCCAGTCTCCACTCTCCATGACCATCTGCGAATTACAGGTACATACACTACAGAGGGGACAGCAAAATACCTCCTTTCCCTTTCCTTTTCCCAGTCTCCTTTGAACAGTGTCAGGCTTGACTCTGCCCACGGGGCAACGCTCCCTTCTCATTCAGCCCACTGCAGGTGGAAAACGTTCTTATAGTGACCACGTGAGTTTAACATCATGAGCAGCACAACCCCGAGAAGTGAGACATCAGCCACCGTGCCCAGCTGGATGCTGGACTCCTCTCTGACAGCTGGGAGTCTACAGGTTACAGCACAAGACCTTCCTCCACTCCACTCTTTGCTTTTTTCTCCTGAGAATAAGCCTGCTGTAAGGTTGCAAGTGGTGCTGAATAACTGCAAGAGGTATTTTAAGGTAGGGGAACAGAATTAGCACAGCTTTAGCCTTTTGAAGCAGACAGCTCAAGTCACTTGGGGTAACCTGGAGCTCTCTCTTTCTAAGGGATGTTCTTTGTGAGGCCAAAGAGTAAGGAGGAAGAGATAAGCTGTAAAAATATATCACCCTTGTTGGCTACCTGTGCGAAACAGCCCAACTGGGGAGGAAAACGTAGCTGAAAGGAGCCTGAGTCAGAGATCTGCGGCATTAGCATTTGGCAGCGCTACTGAGACCATCACAGCCCAAGCACAGGAAAACTTTGGGGCTTAAGTTGGTGGTCGTGCTACAAACGTTCAGATGTAGGCACACCAGCGAAGATCGGTGAACGAAAGGAGCAGCTCCTCAGCAGCGTGCTCATTCTCCCTGCCACCTGCTGCTTGTTATCTGACACTCCTGGTGAGCAGCAAGCACAAGCTGAAAAGCTCAGCCCTACCCGCTTGGGACGCGATGGTTCCTGGTGAGGAGCTGGGCTTGGGGAACAGCTGGGACACCCACAGCCCTCAAAACCTTGGAAAGGTTCGGTTCTCCAGCCCCCACCTCTACTTCCTACCCAGGCCAGGCTTCCCAGAGCAGCGAGGGGACAAACCTACTTTGACGTGCGGGTGCTTGGCGCAGGTGGTGCCCCAGACGCGGGCGCAGCGCTCCTCCTTCCTGTGCTCAAAGTACTCGGGCCTCTTCAGGATGGCCACCCTCCGCCCCGCGTAGCTGAGCGCCAGCGCCTCGCTGCCCTCCAGCCGCTCCTTGTCCTCCGTGGAGACGGGCAGCACGATGGGGATGCTCAGGTTGACAACGCCCTCTGGCAAGAGAAGGGGAGGATTTTAATGTCATCCCGCCTCAGGCACCGGGCTTGGGCATCAAGTAAGCAGAGGTGTTCAGAGGAACACGTTTTTCCCTTCGGAGAGCCAGTTTTCCAGGACTAGCACAGGGATTCACCAGCAGCCACGCAAATTTATTCACCACCCCGTTTTTTTTCCCACACCGCTAATAAATAGCAATATTGGTGGAATATGGAAGCTCCTTGCCTTTGGGCCACAGATGTCCCAAAGGCCCCGAAGCATTTCATTACTTTCTGCACTCTCTATCTCCACAGAAGGACTGGTTCTTCTCCAGTTAGCTTGCTGGAAAGCCTCTTTGAAAAATTGAAATGTACCCAGACAACGCAACCCCGGATATAACCTCTACCTCCTCCACCAGGAGAACAACCTTGATTTTACCATGGCTCCAGCCTGGTGTTCCCCAGGCCAGCTCCCTCCCTGCACACCTCCTGAACCGCCTCTTCTAACAGGGAAAACAGCACCAGGCTTTGCTTTGTTTCTTTGTTTCTCCACACTCCTCCTCTGTATGTCGGCAGAATCCATTTTTAATCTATTTTCTGCGTGTATACAGCAAATCTACACTTGCATGTCTAGTCCATGAAAACCTCAAAGCCATGTTGTTTTCACCCCCACTCCCCCAATTTCCCAGTCCTCCGTTAAGGTCACCCCACTTCTCCTGGGATATCCTGGTATTAACATAGAAGAATCGGTCTCTCCCGTGGGTTTCCACTCACAAACAAACCACGGATTCAATTTGTTCTGATCTGACTGAAATAATTCTGGACCCCGGAGAGTCTTAATTTGAGGATTTTGAGTACGATGCAGATTTTCTTAAAGGTCTCTTATAATGTTTCCATTTGCTTTTGATTTATGGCGAGGTATCATTCGTCAGACAGCAATTTTCAAGCACCTTCATGAATAATCCTAACTAGAGTCACACTGAATCCAGTCGATATCAACTTCCTACATTTAAATAATCAGTGATCAGGTGGGAAAGTCAGCATGGAAAAATCTGATTTATGAAACCAAGAAATGATGCTGAAGCTGAGGATCATTATGCTCCAGTTCCAAAGACGCAGAGTTCAAAAAAATTTAAAAAAAATTTTAAAAAAATCACTTCATTGAAGGTAATTACAAAAATTATGTGACTGGGATTTCTGTGAAGACCGGTTGCTAGGATATGGGGTGTGTCATGGCTCTTTGTAATTGGCTGAATCATAAACAGATCAGGGTTGTGTCTAGTCTTAATTATTATTATTATTTTTTGGGGGGGTAAATCTCAAAAAATTATAGTCAAAAAAAGAAAATCTACATTGAAGTGATTTCCATACAACCTAAGAACAGTGATATACATACCAGCTACAGAGCGATTCCTTCCTGGGAGAACACAAACACAATTAAGACAATTAACACTCACGGGCACCAGTTACAGCAGCTATTTCAAGAACCAAAGCCACGCGTTTAACCTTCGGCAAGTGCCCCCTGACCGCGGCACGGCTCCAGCCCCTCCAGTGCTCGCCCATCAGGCACATACATGACACGTACGTCCTTGCCTTCCTTCCCGGTGGCCATCACGCCCCGACGCAAAGCACCTCACCCACCCAACTGCTGGCAGAGTCGAGGTTGGATTTACTGCTCGAAGTCCGAGCGAGAGGAGCACCCGCTTGCACAAGCCCAGCAGGCACAGCTGGAGCTGCTGGAAACATCACCCACACCTCTGGGCCAGCGACCAGCCTCAAACCTCTCTTGAGAACGCTGCCCCCCAGCCTGGGCACCAGGAGGTGGAAACCCTGCACCGTGGCCTGAAGCTCATCCAAGCAAAGCAGGGAAGTTCTCCTTCCTGCGGAACGAAATTCTCCTCCCTCCGTGGGCCCAACCACGCCGATGTGAAGTTTGGAGACCTCATGGAGAGCAGGTACACCGGGGGCTGATGATGATGCCCTCAATGACAAAGACGTTGCTCTAGAGAGTTCTTCCCCTGCAAAAAACTGGCATCCTGGGCTCCGTCCCTATAGAGCTCTACAAACCCTGACCGCATGGGCGCCGACAGGCTGGGGCACGCAAAAAACAGATGCTCTCCGGGACGAGCCTCTGGTTCAAAGTGTGGAGCTCCGGAGCAACGTGGCTGTTACAGGGGGCCTCTGCAATCTCCTCAGGCAGCTCGAAGAGCAACGACGGGGGTCTGATAACAAGGACCTGTGCTTCTGAACACTGTTTGCACAGCAGGCGGGAGGTGAAAAGCTATGAGGTGTCCGAAGTCCCCACGCAGACACTCCGCCAGTCCAAAGCAAGCAGTCTCGAGCTTTGCGCCTGCTGCTCAAAGCCTAATCACAGCAGCAAGTCACTGTCCCTGCTCTAGAAGGAAGGCAAAGCTCAAAGGGACTTGCTCACCAGGATCTCAAATCGCTGAGGCCAGAGATCGCTACCAGCTCTACGAAACCCAAAGCGAGCACCCTGCGTGTGTGTGAAGTCACAGCGACAGCCCCTGCTGCTGAGCAACAAGGCAGAAATATCTACCGCGCTGGTCTCAGCCGCAGACAAAAGGCTCTGCCTTTTCCAGGGATGAACCACCTCAAAATGAACACATACATCTGATTTATTTCAAATTCTGGTATGGGATAAGCAGGGAAACGGGGGAAAAAAGCAAGATCAGGCTCTTCTCCAGTCTCCAAGGAAGAGTTGCCTTCTCCCCCCACCTCAAACTCAACCTGGCAGCCTCTCCGCTTACTTGGCTTCAGGTTTGCTTCTTTATTTACCCTGCAATAACCCTGCATGAAAACAGTTACATAAGGTCTCCCGAAACGTTTGACCTGCGCCACACGAGAAGCCAAAAGCTGTGAGCCGGGGCCGCAGCCGCAGCACCCTGGACTTTGATCACCTTTTGTACCCTTCAGCGTGCTTCAGAGCACGACGAAGCGCGGGGATTCGTATTTTTTTTCCAAAATGGATCACTTGCAAGTACTCCGCCTCGCGCATGAAGCCGGTCAGCGGCGTGGCCCAGCCTTCGCTCAGCACCTGCACCCACTGCAGATCCAGCTGCAAAACAAACCCAAACGGCACGGCCGTCACCAGGGCACGCTCACAAAAGGACACGGCCGTCAGAGGAACGCAGGCCCCTCTAGCAACGTTCCCGTCAAAGCTTTTCCGCTTCGAACAGCTAAACAACGACAGCGTCCCTGCGTGACGGTACCTTAGTGATCTCTAATGATGGCAGCGCCTCTGCTTCAGCTCGGACACTGCTGAGTTTATTTTCGGGTACAAACAGCTCGAGCACATCCTTAACTGAGCCATGGGGCACGATGTTCTGAAAGAGAGACACAGACAGCGATCGTAAGTAACGCGCTGGCTTTTAAGCGCATGCCAAAAAGCCCGTATCCGAAGCAGGTTTACAAGGTGCTGGAGGCGGTGGCATAAAAATGACCTACTTGTGTTTGGAGGAGCTCCACAACCTGCTGAATACATTCAGACACCGAAGCAACGTTCGTTTTCAACACTAGTTCAGGAGATTCAGGCTTCTCATACTCTGAGTCAATCCCCGTGAATCCTATGGACAATTAGACCCAAACTAAATTTACTTAATGGCATACTCGGTGCCCTAAAGCCAACAAAGCTGTGCGACCAAGCAGCGAGCGTTCAGCCGCACCGCGTGCTGCAACTGACACTCGTGGCAGCAAAATTAGGGAAATGGGATACTCTTGTGCACTACACAGAGCCTTGAGTAACCCCCCACTACGCGCAGAGCTGTAACGCCGAGCTATCTAGCGCTTTGGAAAGCGAAACGGAAAATAACAGCTTGCTCTTCCATACCTTTGATCTCCCCAGCTCTTGCCTTTTTGTACAGGCCCTTCACATCTCTGCTTTCACAAATATTTAGCGGAGCATCTACAAAGATTTCAAAGAAAGGAAGTCCAGCTGCCTCATGAATTTTCCTTGCATTTTGACGGTCCTGTGAGAAGAAAGACAGGAAAATCACACATGTCTGACTTGCAGCAATTGCATTCCTACTTCATGGAATGTGACACAAGTAAATTAACCTCTGATACAGATTTATTAAATTTACACTAATTCTAAAAAGAGCTTTTCATCTCAGTTTCCCCTCTTTCTTTAAAGATGCTTTAAAAAAATAAATTTGAAAACCTAAGAGTTTGATCTGTTTTCAGATCAAACGACCCAAAACATCAAGAAGATCCCTTCGTTGAGCAGGACAGCAGAACTTTAGAATGTGAATAATTATCTGCCCCGTGTCAAAAAGAAGCACTGCTTGCACTGACTTCATAACAGCAGCTACTTGGTACTGTCAGGAGGCACAGAAACACAATGAGTACTTCTTCAGAGCAGAGAGAGCGCTATGTGAGGGAGTTGTTTCTATGCCTCTTTTCTGCCTCCTAACGAGTTCATCATAGGAGCCTCTGTAAGGAGATTTTAAACTTCTCTTCGCTTTTAATCACCTTGCCATATCGAATATATTCTAAGAGGTAAAATCAAACTGCCCTCCAGGAATTCATAGTGCCTGTGTGTTTCTCTCTATCGGCGGTATTTTACAAAAGAATAGAGAAGTTAAAAGGAGCGTAGAACGGCACATATAGGAAGGCTTCTACGTAAATCTCTCTTCCCTAAGAACAATCATGAGATCACGGCTGCCCCGAAAGAGGCGGAACACGACACAGCGAGCTTACCTTTGTGAAAGGGGAAATGAAACTAGTGATGCAGACGAGCCCAGCGTCAGCGAACAGCCTGGCCACCTCTGCGATGCGGCGGATGTTCTCCTCGCGGTCCCCAGCCGAGAAGCCCAGGTTTTTATTCAAGCCGTGCCGAACGTTATCACCATCCAGAGAATAGCAAGGGATGCCGTGAGAGACCAGGTACTCTTCTAGAGCAAAGCCAATGGTTGTCTTGCCAGCTCCAGAAAGGCCTGTTGGAGACAGAAAAGTGAGGTTCAGGTTTGAGGTCAAAAGAGGGAAAGCGACAGTGCAACACAATCGTTCCTGGCACCCTGGCAACGAAACTCTTTCTGTCTGAAGTTGTTTTGAGGAAGGAATGAGGTAGGGAAGCTGGGTTCATCTTTTCAGCACATGGTTACCACCACAGAGCCCTGGCCAACCCCTCTCTTGCTGAAGCAGTGGCATTAACGCTGGGAGAAAACATCTGGAGGGGTGTGTTGCAGAAGTACTTCTTGCTGGGCCATGATGGGACAAAGAGACACGTAAGCAGGGGAAGCTTGAAAGGATGCTGTTGCCTGCAAGTCCTCAGCATCTCCCTCTTCGTGTTTCCCTGGTGAACAGCCATCTGCTCTCTCAGACCGAACCCAAGGAGAGGTTCTTGCTGCAGCTGAGGGGTGGGACAGGCTCCAGCAGCAGCAATCGCCTCTCCGCACCCACGGACACCTCCTCCTGCAGGAGCAGCACCCACGGATCCATGCGAGCAGGAGCGGGATGGCTGTGTAGACAAGCAGTGCATTTTCAGCTGCCCGTGTCTCCTGGAGTTGTCACCCCGAAAGACAACAAGCCAAAACAAGGTGGCTGCTTCCCATCCCAGCTCCATCCATCTGCACAAAAAGCACGTGCTACCGGCTGTGTGAGAGAGTGGCAAGTGTGCCTGGAACACCAAACTCCTCCTCTCCCTTGGGCGGGGATCCATGTGTCCAAAAGTCACTGAGGCGGAAGAGGACCTTGATTTAGGAGAGAGAACACCTCCAAACACCACACCTGTATCGGGAAACGCGGAGCCTTGGGCAATCTCCTATGGCGGCAGCATCATCTGCTCGCCTGTTTTTAAATCCTGTGCGTAACACCTAGGACTGACCGCTTGTGGAGATAAAAGCCTGCGCGAGGTGGGCTTTGGGTCTGATGCAGAACAGAGAGGAAAACCTGGCTGGGCAGGGATGAACCCTGCTGGCTGTGCCTTCCCTTTCCGCAGCACAACAGACTAACCGATAGCTCTCCCGAGCTGGCATCCAAATGCCCTTCTATTTAACCCTTATAGGCCACGCGAAGAAGTGTCCTGCCACATAGCGTCTTTACATTACACTGAGAGAAAGTCAGGAGGCCACTGTGTGTTTCAAAGAATAATCATCAGCCAGAGAAGCTCAAACGTTTCAGACGTAAGATTTTTGAAGGAAATTGCCCTGGATAGGTTTTTTGGCTTCAGAAATTACATTAAAGCAGATTAGGTATTAGCCTGGCCTTCTTTTCAAAGGGAAACTGAACTAAACAGAAATGTGTTTTAATCCAGTGTCTAGCACATAGACTGATATGAAAGCAAATCAGAATAGCTTTACAAATTTTTCCAAGTATGTCTTTCAACATCTTCTGGCAATCAAAGAAATTACCAATATTTAACAAGCAAAGAAACAAGTCGACAAGCGTAAAAGAGCTATGCAAATATTAGCAGAGCAAAATAAATGCAATTGTTATTTCTAGCAGCACCTAATCCCCAAACAATGAGTTTATCTCTCAAAGCAGGAGAGAAGGGCAACACCCTGGAAGCTGTACGGAATGAGAAATAACCTAAGAAACCTGCAATGGCTGTGCAGGGAATTGCCTCCAGGGCAACTCGCTGTCTGGGAGTATTTGCTCTCCAGACAAGACGAGCGCCTTGTTGCACTGCTCACGACACCATTTTAAACACAGTAAACTCAGGGATGTCCCAATAAACTCCTCACTGACCGAGAATGAAAATATCCGTGTGCTGTTCGGGACAACCCTCGGCACGTTTCACTGCCATGGACTGGCTGGATTCGAGCCAAGACTTCCTGAGCTACGCACTTGGGAAAAACAAGTGCGACCCTTAGGGCTTCGGATGTGTTCAAAGGACTCTGATAACAGCTGTGGATTTCATAAAACATGAGTTACGGGGCAGCAGCTGCCAGGGAGAATATCTTGCTGTGCCAGCACCACGTGTCAGCGTTTCCCACACGGAGCTGTTCTGCAATTCTCAGCTCACGAGGCATTTGGCATCCTGAATCCCAACCTCTGAGCCATCCCAGGGTACGCGAGCGGGTTTCGCATGTGAAATCACACTTTCATGCCCAGGAGAAAATACCTGTTAGCCAAACCGTGCAGCCTCGAAATCCACCCCTGGTGCCGACGACTTGTCCCCTCTTACTCCTGCTGACATGATGGGCTTGGTAAACCACATTCGTTGATCCCTGATTAAAACAAAGCAAAACAAAGAACACTTTTGTTACCGCGTTGCTCTCTGTACAAGACAAAATCTCATCCGGGCCTAGTGTTAAGGGAGAGAAATCTTGTTGAAAACCCGCGTGAGCCACTTGCAGTGAATTTCAACAATTTATCATAGAATCACAGAATGGTTTGGGTTGCAAGGGACCTCAAAGATGATCCAGTTCCAACCCCCCTGCCATGGCAGGGACATCTCCCACTAGATCAGGCTGCTCAAGGCTCCATTGAACCTGGCCCTGAACATTTCCAGGGATGGAGCATCCACAACCTCTCTGGGCAACCTGTGCCAGTGCCTCCCTCAGGGTGAAGAACTTCTTCGTTACGTCTAGTCTAAACCCACACTCTACCAGCTTCCACCTGTTACCCCTCAGCCTGATCCTACAGGTCCTTGTCAAAAGTCCCTCCCCAGCCTTCTTGTAGCCCCTTCAGGCACTGTCAGCTCGCTAGAAGGTCTCTCCGGAGCCTTCTCTTCCCCAGGCTGGACAAGCCCAACTCTCTCAGGCTGTCCTCGTAGGAGAGGTGCTCCAGCCCTCTGACCATCTTGGCTGCCCTCCTCTGGACTTGCTCCAGCTGCTCCACGTCTTTCTTGCGCTGGGGGTCCCCGAGCTGGATGTGGTATTCCAGGTGGGGTCTCTCAAGGGCAGAGCAGAGGGGGAGAATCCCCTCCCTTGTGGTGCTTTGGTGTAAGCTGCAGTCCTGCCTCAACAGCGCTGACTTAAGTGTTTGAAGTCAGTATTTCCTTCTGGTGGCAATGCCTTCATGCCCGTTGGCACCGGCGGTGGCAGAAGGCGACTTGTTTCGCTACAGGAGTGCTGCCAGCTGAGCGATACGGCCATGGGCAGGCACGGAGCCCACACAGGCAGCACAGTCCCTGCCTTTTCAGCTTTGTAAAAATACAGCCAGGCTCGCCTATTATTTTAATTACGCTTGCAAAACAAAAGCAACATAGGGTGCTAATTTACTCGCCGTGTTTAACGTAACACGGCTAATAACTGCAGGCGGGGCGAGAAACAGTGACGCAGCGGCGCTGAGCTGAGCGAGACAGGGACCCAGCCGGGATGGGAGGCAGAGAAAGCAACAGCGACACATGCACTTCCCGACACAAACAAGGGACCAGCGCGATGCTGAGCCGCAGGCGTGAGTTTTGGCGCGGGCAGAGGTGCCCCGGTCTCTCTGCCAGGGTGCAGGCTAAACCCCGCAGCTCCGGCAGCGCTACTTTGACAAAGACATTTTGCACGAGAGTATCCACAAGACATTCTTAATTGCAAAGACATTTCCAAACGAGGCAGCCAAAGGAAAAGTCTCTAGAAGGGGAGAGAGGATATTTATATTCCCTTCCCTGCCAGATTCTTCACAACCATAGGTTTATCCTTTTTTGTACAATCAGTACAAGAGTGTGTCTGGGCTTTGCAGGGATTTACATCTCCCTATGTGAATATTTCTGCTTTTGAAGTCACATCAGGGAAGTGAGCAATCTTTCACATGTCCAAGAAAAAAATTTTGATACGCAAAATAAAAGAGGAATGGGAGAGATAAGCAAGTATAAGGTCACTTTTAAATAGCAAAATAGCCTGATTTTTTTTTTTTCTTTCAGTTTGCTGGGCCATTAACTCTTCAAGAGGATTCAGCAAAGGCATAAACATTCATTGGAGGCTTGGCACTTTTTAGCAACAGAGAGTTCTGCCTACATGGAAATCTGGGTGAAAATTACTCCATAACAGAAGAGAAAAAATACCTCTCTCTCATCATCTGTTTTTATTATCTTCCAGAGAGGCCAGCACCTCAGCAGAGACCAATCTCCCACCACAGCAATTTGTAACCAGTCTCGGAACATCGTGCCCATTTTCAATTCAATTTTAGCGAAAGGCTCCAAACGTATCCTCTTCATGTCTACAGATTTGCCACCTTCAATTGTCTGTGGGCTCACAGAACACCTACCCCCACTTCAGAACATTTTAAATTTTAGCTACGTCCAAAACCACGGTCATAAATCTTGCCTCCAAGTTTAACTCTCGTCAAGCACTGATGCCAGTGCCGTGTCCGTGAGGTCGCACTAGAAGAAGCTCTGGGAGGGAGGAGCAATCGCTCTGGGGCTGGCCCAAGGGGACCGATTCCCACCCCATGCCACCGCTGCACGACTTGGCAGGGTTAAAAGGGTTAAAAGGGTTTTCAGGGCTGCTGTACCAACCGCCTCCAGTGACACACCTTCTCACTCCAGGATGCTCGCCTCTCCGTTTTCACTGCTGCAGCCACATCAGAGCAGGTCCCTGACATCACCTCCTCCTTCTGATAAAACCAATTATTTGGGAGTTGGACAAGATGCTTTCAGAAACAGCCTGGGTACCACAGCAAAACAAAAACAACCCCCCCAAACCTCTCTAGACCTGACCCTGAGGAGGGGAATGAGGCCAACACATCCTGGAGACTCAGAAAACAAAAGTGTCTCAAGGCTTGGTTCTTGCGTTTTGTGCTGTTCTGGTTTTTTTTTTGGCAGGGGGTTGTCACAAGGTCTGTTTGAACACTTGGAGCTTGCAATGGTGAGGCAGCGCCGCTGTGGTTTAATTTTCACCCATCCCCAGCGGTTCGGGCTTCGGCAGTGAGACTAAATGAGCACAGGCAGAAGAGCCAGCTGACAAAAATAATCCCTCCTCCCAAGACACACGAGTGTGTTCCTGCGGCGTTTATTCCTGGCTGAGCTCTGCCACTGCTTGGAAATGACACGTCACCTGGTCAAGGACCCTCAGCAAAGCACAAGCGCCCAAACTCACCTTCCCAACAGCTTGCCACCACTCAGCCCTGCAGCAACACCCCCTGGGCTGCAGCCTAATGCCTGCCTGGCCATTACATGCTCCTCAAGCGTAGCACTCCAAAAAAAATATAAAGCAGGTATTTTGCAATTTGTTTCCAAACCACAACAGACAAGACTGATATTTGCAAGTGGAGAAATGAACATGCATGTTTCAAATCTTTTTCATACCCTCTGCATCAGTAGGAACTCCAGCCACACACTTGCTCTTGCAAAACGTTGATCTGCTCGATCTGTCCTGCAGGAGATGAACTACGATAACATCTGTGCCTTGGGAACATGCAGGAACTAACACATTCCGACGTGGCTGACGTAACAAGATCGTTACGTTAAAAGTACATGTGGCGGGGCCATAAATCTGCACCGTGCGTGCATCTTGGAGTTTTCACTTGGCACGTTGGCACCTTTTGAAGCTTGGGAACGCATCATTTTTGCAACTCAGCAACGCTTGCTGGGAGCTCTGGACAGTACCAACTCTCTCTGATTTTATTCCTATGTTAATAATCTTGCCAGTAAACTCTTCCTAACCTTGAGCAACCGCCTGCCACACGCCAACTCAAATTCTTGTCACCACCTATGCTGAAAGCAAAAAAAAAGAAGAGAGAGAAACGCGAACGTGTAGCAGGTGGCTGGGCTGGCAGCTCACTTGGCCAGGAACGGGCCGGTCAGCAGGCAAACCCGACCTCCCGCCTT
>NW_009697721.1:0-7755 GCF_000703405.1 Apaloderma vittatum | reverse complement strand
ACTCAGCTTGGCAAGCCAGAGCTGAAGCAGAATCAAATGGAGCGAAGGCATCCGCAAAAATCAGCAGCAATGGCCTGAGAGCACGCCCTGGAGAGATTCCATCTAGAAAGGGCATGTACTGCAAGGCCACTGGGAGGCAGCGATAAGGGGTGGAGACTGGGTTTAATCAGGTGTGGGGCTGTCCTACTGATTTTATTCGTGTGGTTTTAACCTCGTCATCATAATCCAAACACATTTAGAAGAGATAATCCAATCATTGTCACAACACACTCATGCCTGGATGTTGGGTGCCACAGCAGGGACAATTTAGGGACACTGTAAGCATTTCTTGCTACAGTCTAGATCAAAGAGACAATGTTTGGGAGAGGAACTTCTTAATCATGATTCGGGCCCCAACAAGGCTACAAGGAAGGCAATAAATGACCTGGCAGCAGCCTCTGCCAGCTAGATGGTTCAAAAGGACACTGCCATGCTCTCTCCTCTCCTTGGAAATCTGCTGTTTGGCCACATCCGCACGATCCCAGTTCTCAGCCCACCCTGTCCTACCTCATCCAGGAAATGAGAAAAAACCCAAAGACATGGCTTCAAAACTTGTACCGAAGCTGCAGGGGACTGAGAAGCCAAATCCTAACTCTGCTTTTGGCCTCCCCTCCTACTGAAACTTCCCACAAGATTCATAGAATCATAGAACTGTCAGGGTTGGAAGGGACCTGAAAGATGATGTAGTTCCAACCCCCCCACCACAGGCAGGGACATCCCCCACTAGGTCAGGCTGCCCAGAGCCCCATCCAGCCTGGCCTGAAAAACTCCCAGGGATGGGGCTGCCACCCCCTCTCTGGGCAACCTGTGCCAGGGTCTCCCCACCCTCACGGGGAAGAACTTCTTCCTCATGTCTAATCGGAATCCACCTGTTTCTAGCTTTGCTCCATTCACTCTAGTCCTACCACTACCTGACAGCCTAAAAAGTCCCTCACCACATTTCCTGTAGGCCCCCTTAAGATACTGGAAGGCCACAACAGGAGACACCAGTATCTCAGGTGTCTTTAAGATCGGGCTTGACTGAGCTACCTGAAAGTGTATCCTGGCCTGGCTTTTGAAAAAAAAACAGAAGGTTTTTTTGGCCACTGCCTTGATGGGATGAGATGCTCCCTTGCTCTGTGAAAGCAGGTTGCAGGCAGAAGCAGGAGTCTTTTCCTTGGTGCTCCTTCTGAATAAGCAGATAGGACCTCTGAGACAAGAGTCTACCACAGCGCAGATTTGTTGAAATCAGGAACCACAAGTGTCCTCTGCTCTGAGAGCTACTGCTGCTCAATTCGTGGTGTTTGAAAAAGTAGCCTCAGCTTTTCCTTAAGTACTTGGTCCTGAAAGGGAGTAGCTGTACTCGCCCACATAAACTGAACACCTCCAGGAGAGGAGCATCTTCTTGCCTCAATGCAGAGCTCCCCTGGGACCTGTCCCGACCATCACTGGCATCTGTGCAGAGCAGAACCCCTGCACCGTTAACTGGAGACGCATTAAGGTTGTCCCGATGAATTACAAAGACGAATTGCCATCTCGCACTAGAAATTCAAGCATGTAGAAACTCTGCTCCTTAGGACACGAGGCAGGAGCACGTGTCACACAAGGAATGGCTGAGGGATCTGGGGCTGTTCAGCCTGGAGAAGAGGAGACTGAGGGGAGACCTCATCGCTCTCTGCAACTGCCTGAAGGGAGGCTGTAGTGAGATGGGGGTTGGCCTGTTCTCTTCAGTGGCGAGTGACAGGATGAGGGGAAACGGATTTAAATTGCACCAGGGGAGGTTCAGGTTGGATATGGGGAAGAATTTCTTTGCTGAGAGGGTTGTCAGCCATTGGAACAGGCTGCCCAGGGAGGGAGGGGGTTAAGTCACTGTCCCTGGAAGTGTTTCAGAGACGGGTGGATGTTGTGCTGAGGGATGTGGTTTACTGGTGTTCATAGGGCTAGGAAAAGGTTGGACTTGATGAAGGTCTCTTCCAGCCGAAACTGCGCTGTGATTCTCTGATTCTAAAGCAACGTGCCCTTAACTCCCCTCTGCCTGCCGCTGCTGGCACGGGCAGGGCGGCGGCAGCCGTCCGAGAGCCCCAAGCTCGTGGCGGGCTGCAGCAACATCCTGCTCCGGAGAGGGACTCCCTCCTGAAAAGCCACCACAGACAGCCCGAGCACAAAGCCAGCGGACAAACGCCTTTGTGGCGCGGTGCTATTAAGGGCGCGTTAGTCACACGTCTGGCTCGGCGGAAGAGCCGACTTCGCAGGAGCACAGTGAGCATCCAGCGGGCAGCTGGCACGCTCGCAGCCCTGGGGAAACCCTGACCCAACAGCAAGGGTAGGGTCAGGACTCCCCCAGTTACGTTTTAATTTATAGGTCTCTCTCATAGCATTTGGAATATGATTCATTTTCTTCCACTCAAGCATTTAATACACACCCTATTTTGGTACTGCAGCCTGGACATCCCTCCAGGAGGAAAAAAAGTAGAATTAAAAAAAAAACCAAAACAACAAAGGCTTTTCAAATTGTTTTCAGCTGATTACATCTGCAAATGGTAAAATAGGCTTTTAAAATTATACAATTACCAAGGAAGCTTTCAAGTTTGAAGTCAAACACTTGCTTAAGCCTTCGGAGACTAAGCTAACTTATTGTTCAAATTCTCCTCCCAGATCCTGCTGACTTACTTAAAAGAAAATAAAGTGTCTTTTGTCCTATCAGTAGAATTCAATGCATAAAAAATAAGTTTGTGGGACTTTTCCTTAAAAAATTATTTTCTTCTGCCAGGGCAAGTCCCATGGCTGCTCTTGCAAATGGGCAAGCTGACATCATGGAGACAATAAAGCATCCATCATCAACCACGGGGGAAAACTTTCCGTAAAAGAGTCATTTGCTGTAGAAAAGCAAAACTAATGCACTCAAAACAAAAAGAGGAAGAGAAAAGAAAAAAAAAGGGGAGGGGGTTGCCTGTGGCAGCAAAGTTTTGATTATGATCACATTGAAGAATGATGGAGAAACCTGAGAGTCTTGGAAGCCCTGATTTAGCTCTTGTAACCCTAAACTTACACACTTTTCCCAGGCTGAGGCTGGTTAATTTAATGGACTAAGGTGGTAATGCTTCCCAGTCAGGGAAAAACCCCACCAAGACGGACTTACCCTGTACGTTTTGCCCATTTCACTGCCCAGGATTCCACCAGCACGACGTGGGCCCAGATGGGGAAGTGGGACTTCTCAAGGGCCTGACGTGTGACCGTACCTTCCCGTGCCTTCGTCCCCCCCTCCTCTCCCTCACACGGGGCTCATCTCCTCTCCCGTCACCCATACCCGAGCAGGAATAACGTCGCGTTTTCTTCTCGCGGCTGGGGTTGCCAGCGTTCCCTCGCCCCAGGCAGGATCCTGAACTGGGCTCCCTTTCTTCATTCAGGGCTCTGAAAAAACCACCGCAGACCTCACCCGCTCCCTGGCACCCTCCGCCTTGGACGCTCATTGCTTTTGGCATTGCCGCCTTGGCCCCTGTCCCCTGCCAGGAGCGTGACACAGATCTTAAGGAGACCAGCAGACGTCCCAGTTACCCGAAACAAGCAGTCTTTCAGCTCGGAGAGAGATGGTTTGGGACGCCAAACAGCGCTAACACACGAGGTTTTCAAGGTGGTGTTAGCTAAAGCGTTTTTTTCTGAAGCCACAGGAACTTCTGAGCTCTTAGCGAGACCTTATTCTCAATAGCAGCTAAAACATTTTTTTCTTGGTATAAATTTGCACGGTTTGGGTTGCCACAATCAAGTGGCAAAAAGAAAAAAAGGCCAAACTGAAGTAAGAAACCCAACCCGACAAACCTAGGCTCATGTTCCAGCCACCTTGCAAAACAGATGCCGCTTTCTAGACTGTGTGACTTCCAGTCAGCAGGGTGGGCAGTCAAATCCGCCTCTCTGAAGGCGCCCAGACCAGGTGTTTCTTTATCTCTGAATTAGATGATGTCACTACTCTAATTTCCTTGAAAAACTAGTGAGTCATCCTGTGCTCCTCCGTTTTCGGGATGAATTTGCAAGGCCGAGAGACAGATGTTATAAAAACAATCTTCCCGTCTTCATTCCAGAACTCACAAGGGACAGCTGCATGGGCAGCAAGTATTTGACAAGCAAAGCATCTTGTCAGCCGCTGACAAAACCAACAATTTAAACAAGAAATCCTTCCACGGGTGCCCTAATTTTTATATTCAGAGCAGTTCTGCTAAATTACCTCGCCTGAACGAACCCGTTTTAGCGGTTCGGCTCACACTCACATCACAGACAGTAGGTCTGAGACTGCAAAAAGAGAACTCCTTGGCTTTGATGCCAGGGGTCTGTTACACGGCTGCTCTGGATCGTGCCGAGACCACGGGACCACCATCAACACACACACAAAGTTATCTTGCAGAAAGAGGGAACAGAAATTACATTCTCACCACAGCAGAAATAAGTTTGGCGATTGATTGCCCATAGAAAGCAATTCAGCCCATCTATTTAACCTCAGAGAAAAGCCAGAAGGGGACTAGTTAAAAACCACAGAGATGCCCAGTACCTCCTCCAGCAAATCCAGTGCCCAGCGGTTCCCAGAGCCACGACTGACAGCCAGCTGAGCTGCTCCGCAGGGTGGAACGGCATCTGCGTGAGAAACGCTGCACACGACGGAGCAGCACTGCCTGGAAAAACTACCCAGTGCACACGGTCATGCTTCAGGATCTTCTTCCGGAGAAAAACATCAGGTTTACGGAACTGGTAACCTGAGTCTCAGTCCCTCGGATAGCAGGGACAAGGGGAAAGGAGGACAAGGGTACCTATTTTGACTACACATTAGCTTCAGTATAAAAATTTTCAAGGGAGGAATTATATTTACATGTATTTTTTTTTTCTTGAATATGAGATTTAGGAATTTAATTAAAGGGTTGTGGCTCTCTACGGTAAATGAAGCCACCGTACGTGTCCCATCTCTTATCATGGTGAGGCAAGCAGCCTATCCCTCAACACAAGCAAGATGGGATTCCTGCACCAAATACCATGAAAAGGAAAACTTGCAGTATATTGTCAGGAGATGATCAGCTGAGCTAAATTTTGTTCAGTCGTAAGATACAATCCAAACCACAAGCTCTGCTGTTCTGAGACACCACGTGAGACCAACCTACCCAAAGTGTCCTCCAGCAAACACCAGGAGCCAACATCTCAGAGCAATGTCCCATTTCATCAAAACCATTCCCTTGGAGACCTCCAGAAATGATTTCAACAAACGAGGAAGGTCGTTAAACTAACAGCAGAACCGCTGTGGCTGTGCTGCTCCAACACAGACCACGGCAGGTCGCATTCAGGGGATTTACATCCCTAGTAACCCAGTTTGTAGAAAGTTTTCAAGCTTGGAGGCCAACATATAAGGTCCTACGACTGGTGTGTTGCAACGGATGAGTACGGGCTCTTTAGGAAGGACAGGCAGGGGAGATGGGGAGAGGGTGTCACCTTCTAGGTCACTGAGCAGCTGGAGCGCATGGAACTCCACCTGGCGATGGATGAGGAGCCGAGCCAGAGCTTATGGGTCAGGATTAAAGGCAGGGCAGGGAAAGGTGACCTTATAGTGCAGGTCTGCTATAGGCCACCCAACCAGGAAGACCAAGCAGATCAGGCCTTCTATAGACAGACAGGGGCAGTATCATGCCCACAAGCCCTCTTCCTCCTGCGGGACTTCAACCAGCCCGGTATCTGCTGGAAGGACAACAGAGCAGGGGATAACCAGTTCCTGGCATGTGTTGGTAACAACTTCCTTCTCCAAGTGACAGAGAAGTGCCCTGCTGGACCTTGTTCTCACCAATAAGGAAGGGCTGGTGGGGAATGTGAAACTTAAGGGCAGCTTTGGCTGCAGCGAATTCAGGATCCTTGGGGAAGCAAGGAGGGCGCACAGCAAGCTTGCTGCCCTGGACTTCAGCAGAGCAGACTTTGGCCTCTTCGAGGAGCTCCTTGGTAAAGTATCGTGAGATAAAAGCCTGGAGGAAAGAGGGGCCCAAGAGAACTGCTCAGTATTCAAGGATCACCCCCTCCAAGCTCAGGAGTGATGCAAAGAGAACAAAGAGAAGTCTGGCAAAAATGCCAGGAGGCCTCCATGGATGAACAAGGAGCTAAACAAAAAGGAAGCATATAGAGGGTGGAAGCAAGGACAGGTAGCCCGGGAGAATTACAGAGAAATTGTGTGAGCTAACTGGGATCAGGTTAGGGAAGCCAAAGCCCTGACAGAGTTATATCCAGCCAGGGACATCAAGGGCAACAAGAAAAGCTTCTACAGGTATGCCAGTGATAAAAGGAAGACCAGGGATAATGTGGGCCCTCTCCAGAAGGAAATGGGAGACGTGGCTACCTGGGACATAGCAAAGGTTGAGATACTCAATGACTTTTTTGCCTCGCTCTTCACTTGCAGGTGCTCCAGCCACACCACCCAAGTCACAGAAGGCAAAGGCACAGACTGGGAGAACGAAGAACCACCCGTTGTAGGAGAAGATCAGCTTCAAGACCATCTAAGGGACCCGAAGGTGCACAAGTCCATGGGACCTGGTGAGATGCATCCGTGAGTCCTAAGGGAACTGGTGGATCAAGTTGTGAAGCTACTATCCATCATATCTGAGAAGCTGTGGCAGCCCGCTGACTGGAAAAGGGGAAACATAAGCCTCATTTTTAAAAGGCAAAAATAAGACACAGAGAACTGCTGGCCAGCTAGTCTCACCTCTGTGCTTGGCCTCCTTGCCTCATTCAGTGTCCAGCATGGACATGCAGTCTTGAACCCCACACACTTGGCATTGCAATGGTGAGTGGTTGCCAGCAGGTAACAGGAGATGGCTCTCCACCTCAGCGATTTTTTTAAGGTTTGCGAAGTCCGAAAGCAGCAGCAGGAAGGACCGCAGCGAAACTCATCCAGAACCACCACACAGGACAGAGTTAAACAGGAGAACTCTTCTGGGTAGGCCAAAAGTTCACTTGGCTGGAAAAAATCATTAAGATGAATTCAAGGAAGGAAAGTTCATCAAGGACTATCAGGAAGAAAGGTGTGGCCTCTGATATCTCAAGCCATAAATCAATGGAAGCTGAGACAATGCACCGTGGTGGCCCAGCCATAAACTCTTCCCTGGCCTCCACTGCCAGCTGCTGCTGGAAACCACAGACAGGGCCAAAGAGCCCTTCCCTTCACCGAGGAACTCCTCAGCACCCTCGGGATTTCTGCTGGCTGAAGGCAGGGTTGTTTCCACAGTCATACCACTCAACGTGCCACCTACCCAACGAGCTGCACAAGCCCAGTCCAAGTTTGAGACTCAGGACAAAGGTTTCCTGCCCCGTCCACTTAATGCATTTGACCCATACAAGCTTTGAGACAGGCTTTGAACTACGCGAGCACACACAGGGTTACCTGGACCCTTGCCTAAGTCAGCACCAAGAATGTGGTGCTCTTCTTGTAGGAGTGGCTACTCAATGTTTCCCTCACGCCTCCGTAAACCAGGTGTAGGCACAGGTCTTCGTCATTATATGCTACTCAAAGGCTGCTTGAAGGACAGTTACATATTTTGCTTGAGGATTATTCTTCGTAGAATCCTAGAACGGCCCTGGTTGGAAGGGACATCAAAACCCCCCCGGCGGCGTGGGGACGCCACGCCTCTCAACTAGATGAGGTTGCTCCAGGCCTCATCCAACCTGGCCTCGGACACCTCCAGGGAGAGGGTAACCACAGCCTCTCTGGGAAATCTAGTCCAG
>NW_009697720.1:2161-2691 GCF_000703405.1 Apaloderma vittatum | reverse complement strand
GGGTTGATGGGGAGGAAGAGGGACGCATGGGGAGCAGGAGGGACCCGCTGGAAGCAGCCGTGACCATCAGAAGGGACCCAATGGGAGCCCCCAGGAGCAGTTCCCAGAGTGACAGGGAGCACCAGGGCACTGCTGGGACCTCAGCAGTGCCACCCTGTGCGCCTGCCTGGCTGGCTCTCACCCACCGCAGTGGTGCCGCAGGGCTCCTTGATGAGCCCGTTCTCCAGCTTGGCCAGGTGGAAGTCGCTGATGACGATCTTGGAGTTCTTCAGGCGGTTATAGTACACCAGGTTCTCCAGCTGCCAGCACAGGAGCCATGAGTGCCGGGATGGGGGGCACAGAGCACCCATGGGTGCTCCCACTGCACCCCCACCACCCACCTTGAGGTTCCTGTGGACAATTTTGAGTGAGTGCAGGTAGGCGACGGCCTCCAGCACCTGCCGGATGACATTGCTGGTGTCCTTCTCTGAGTAGTAACCCTGGTCCAGGATCCAGTCGAAGACCTCCCGGCCAGTGGCCCGGTCAACAGC